>NC_142935.1:36506232-36548732 GCF_046866305.1 Octopus bimaculoides
ACATACGATAATTACATGGTATGGTTTGCGATAAGAAAATACTTAGTCACATATACTAGAGAATTCTACTCTAGCATAAACACTAGTGTTTGATCAAATCAGTCCATATCTGATCGCATCGATATAAGTTATAGTTGATAGTAAATTCAACACTGCTATATCACATAGTTAGACATGGGTTATTCTTTATGGAATTATATATCTAGATTCATCTTCTTTAACAGCATTAATATTGTGTATGCCTAAAGTTTTATATATATATATATATATACATACACAGTAATACCTCACTTTACGAGACCCCAAGTTTACAAGTTTTATTTTTCAGCTTACTTTTGTATGCCAAGCTGAAATTTTTCCAGCAAAAGATCCAAATTTTGAATGAAGTGCAAAAATTTCTACTACCATAACAAATGCTGCATGTTTCTGAGAAATTTTCAGAGTGTAAAAAAGCTTCTTGTTAGCAAACAACACTAGGCTTGTTTTTTAAAAAGAAATTTGCAAGTCCATCTACAAGTACTTGTGAATCAGTAATTACATCTATAAGAGATGATATGCGTGAACCTAGTGTGAGTGAAAGTGATTCAGAAAATGATTATAATAATATTTTTTAATATAAATGATCTTGATATTCTTTTTACTTTACATAAATTATTCTTTACATTCTACTGTTGTTTTACTGCAATTCATTTATGAGTATTATAAATTTTACAAGTAAACTATTTTTCTGGGAATGGATTAGGGTTTATGACTTTTCAGTGGAGTGCTTCTTTGTAGGCAACGTTTCTCATTTACACTTCTGATGCACAAATGTATAGACTTTGTGGCCTGCCAACATGGGAGAACACTTGCTCTGTGCGATTTAAACCAACCATTTTCAATGTGCCTTTTTTATTGCCATTGAAAGGGGAATTTGATAGGAAATTGAAGCTGCTTAAATTTGTAGGTTGTATTGGAGGGAGGGACATTGAAGTTATAAGAACATCTTGACCAGCGGCCGGTTCATTCAAGATGATTGCCTGTAGAATATGGGAGTGTAAATTTTGATTATCATGCGGAACTTTCCTTGAAGTCCTCAGAACTTTCCAGGAAGTACCATCATCGGAACTTCCCAGGAAGTAGTTCATCCTCAGAACATTCCGGGAAGGCCTCGGAGCTTTCAAAGAAATACCATCCTGTGAACTTTCCAGGAAGTAGTTCATCCTCGGAACTTTCCAGGAAGCCATCGGAACTTTCCAGAAAATCCCATCATTGGAACTTTCCAGGAATTACCACCCCGGAACTTTCCAGGAAGTAGTTCACCATCGGAACTTTCCAAGATTCCCTCGGAACTTCCCAGACAGACTTCGGAATTTACCAGGAAATACAATCATCAGAACTTTCCAGGAAATCCCATTCTCGGAACTTTACAGGAAGTAGTTAATCCTCGCAAGTTTCCAGGAAGTAATTCATCTCCCTCCTCGCATCTTTCCAGGAAGTAATTCACCCATTCCTCAAAACTTTCCAGGAAGTAATTACACCCCTCCTTCCCATCCTTGGAACTTACCATGAAGTTTTTCCCCTCCTCGGAACTTTCCGGAGTAATTCATCCCCTTCCTTGGAAATTTCCAGAAAGTAATTTGTCCTTGGAACTTTCCAGGAAGTAATTCCTCCCTGCTCGGAACTTTCCAGGAAGTAATTTGCACCCCCTCGTGTTCCAATCTATGCACCCGTCTCCACATGTGTGCCATTTTTCACGTGAATCCACCCAGCCGTTTGGCCATGAACCTCGAGACAAGATACAACGGTTGACCATGTTCAATTTATATTATAGATGTGCGTATAAACAGTGTAGGCACAGCCATTTTATTGGTACAATCATGTTGTGTGTTAAGAAGCATGCCTTTTAGTCATGTCTCAGGTAGATTTGGCACACTGAAACTGGAAGAACTGTGTCATATATTCATGTGTGTGTGTATGTATACTCTTGTCTTGACCTCACATGATAGTTGTAAATGAGCATCACCATGCAGCCAATGTTTTATCCTGGTCGTCCATACACAAAATATGTCTGTCTGTAGGGAAATATTATTATCTTACCTGGAAACAGTTTAGAGTTGGCATTATAAAGAAACTCTGCTTCTAAAAATTCTGTCTGACCCTTGCAAGCATGTGAAAGTCTGCATTAAATAATGATGAACATTACGTGTGCATTAGTTTTTACACAGAGACATTCTGTTTCCGTTTTCTAAATTAGTGTGTCTCTCTATGCCAGTAAATGCTATATATTGCTCTTTCTCACCTCCAGCTATTGTGCTGTGTATAATAATAATAATTATTATTATTATTGTTATCTGGATGTACATATTTGATACCACAATGAACCAAAAGGTGAAAAAAAAAAAGGAAATAGGAAAATAAAAAGATTAAAAGTAAAACAAAAATGTTACTGGCAATGTTTATTATTGGAGTATATTTCAATACCAACGTATATACTCACATTCATATGTAAGCATTACTATTCCATGGATATATATATATATATTCAGAAACAAACACCCACCCAATGCAGTTATGGAAAAGATAAATATTAAACCAGCATAGTGGTTTTGCATGTATATATGCATACATGTACATGTGGATGTGTGTGTGTATAGGTGCAGGTATGGCTGTACAGTAAGAAGCTTGGTCTGCAACCACATGGTTGAATGGCACCATGGGCAAATGTCTTTTACTATAGGCCTGTGCCAACACAAGCATAGATTTAGTAGACAGAAACTGAAATAAGCAGTGTGTGTGTGTGTATGTTATTGTGGATGTGTCTGTCCCCCACAACCACTTGACAACCATTTGACAATCATTTTTAGATTGGCATTGTAAGGTCAGGTCAGGTCTATCTGGTCTGAACATAAAACAGGTACAATATTTGTATTGGATATGGCCAATTTATATGCTAAGGGGTTAAAAGAAAGGACTGGAGTTGAATTGCTTGACTAAAAAACCTTCATGGTGGTGCCCCAGCATGGTCACAGTTCAATGACTGAAGCAAGTAAAGATAAAAGGTGTGTGTAGCCCCTAATCCTTGTATGTTCCAATGGCCAAATATTTTAGCTTTACTTAGCTTCCAAATCCACTGACAAGGCTTTGGTCAACCCAGGTCTATAGGTCTATAGCAGAAAGTATTTGCCCAATGTATTTACAGGTGACACCATTCCTGAAATCATGCAGTTGCAAAGCTGTCTTCTTAACCATGTAGCTGTGCCTGTACTTATGACTATGTCTTTCTGGGTCTTTCTCTCTCTCTCTCTTCATACACACACTTTCTTCTACATAATTTGTGTATACCAAGATGTACTAGCAAGTTACTTGTAAACCCGAGGAGAAAGCAGCAGATACGTGCCTATGCTTGTGCATTATATATTTGTATTTAAGAAACAAAGGCAATTAAGTCATGTTGTCAATGATTTCTTTGTATCAAAGAGAAATTATTTTCTGTGGGAATTTCAGCCAAGCCACTTTTCAATATTTCACTCTTCATCCATTTTGATCATGTGTGTTTCTGTGAATGAGTGTGTGTTTACTTGTGTTTCCTTGTCTTTGCATTGTGTGTTTGTTGGAAATGTTATTATTTCCAATATTCTGCAAAAAATGTCTAACCAGGGAGGAAATATTGCTTTATTTGGGAACAGATAAGGGTGACAACAAGAAGGGCATCTGGCCATAGAAAATGTACCTCAATAAAACTTGTCTGACCCATGCAAGCATAGAAAAGTGGACATTAAATAATGTTGAAGTTGGTATTGGTGGTTAATGCCTGTGCCGTCTGATTGGCCCCCATGCTGGTGGAACGTAAAAATGACCCAATACACTCTTGGAATGGTTGGCGTTAGGAAGGGCATCCAGCTGTAGAAACCTTGCCAGAACAGATTGGAACCTGGTGCATCCTCCTGGCTTTCCACTTCTCAGTCAAACCATCAAATCCATGCCAGCAAGGAAAGCAGACTTTAAGCGATGATGGTGATGATGATATATATATATATATATATATATATATATATATATATATATAGATGGATAGATTGATAGATGAAGATAGAAATTGCCAGTTTACGGGGTTACACACACACACACACACACACACACACACATAAAGTGCTTAGTTTTACAGCGTTTCTTCAGACCTTAAACCTATTGGCTTATGGCCTCTCCATCAAATGGCCGCTTTGCTAGTGAAGCCATGGACCAATGAGTTTAGGATCTGAAGAAACACCTTAAAGCTAAGTGCTTTATGGATGTGAAACCCTGGGTAATCCCAATAAACCAGTTGTATCTATCTGTATACTCTACTGCTCTATAACTTAGAGTGTGCCTCTTTTTGGGATTTATGATTTACTGACAATATATATGTGTGTGTGTGTTACTATATAATGTTATTGATGTTGTTGATGACGATGATGAGCATGATGAAGCTGTAAGTGGAAGTGACCACTGTATTTTCCCAGATGCAATTTTGATTGCATTTGTGAAAATATGAGGGTAATGAGTTGAATCTTGAGTTAATTAAATTTGAATGGTCATCCCACGGGATAGAAAGATAGTAACAATGATTATGGTACCTAATAACTATGATTGTTTTGCTACTTTTACTGTTAAACTGATTATGGAACCAGGTTTGTTCAGTATTGCAAGTAAGGGAAATACATCTTTTTTAGAGAATAGTACTTTGAATAAACCAGTTTGTCGACAAAATTTAAGCAGAACATGCTATTAACGGCTTCTTAGCTGAACATATTCTGTACTTTAGAACTGGTTTATCTATTACAAAATATCTCCCATAAACATTGCTTTCCAAAGATACTCCTCCCCACCGCCATGATTCTTCTAAGTTTTAATCCCACCTGTGTTGACTTTGCCTTTCATCTTTTTCTAAGGTTAATAAAATAAGCCAAGTTATTTCGTATTTTCAGATTAAATTTGTCTACGATAGTGTCCATATGATAAATGTGATTGAAAGCATATTAAATGATTTTAAACATTAAATAGTTAGAGTATATTTGCATTAATAGAAAATTTATCTGAGTTTCTAATTAGTATGGTCTACAATTTTTTTCCTTTTATCTTTGGAAATTATTGGACAGACTCCACATGTACATCACCTTCTTGAAGAAGGGAAAAAGTTTTTGATGGCTTAGCTGTCATCATTTACTAGAAGAATTACTGTACATATCACTAAGGAGATACACTAAATCATTCACTGGTTGGCATGGAGTAAGAGAATTACTGACCCATCGCAATAATCTTGCACAGATATCATGCAAGGAAAAGGAAACTCAGAGTGGCTACAATGAAGCTTTAGTTTTGAATGCTTGTATGTGTCAATACGCTGTATGTGAATTGTGAGAAGGAGAGAAGGTGAGAAATAAAGCAAAGAGTAAAATAGACACCACCATCATCATTTTATGTATATTTTCCATGCTGGCATAGATTGACTGGTTTGTTATTCCCTTATCTGTTCCCTTGTAAATAGGGACCATGTCTTAATAAGACATTTCAGTTTTGGTAGCCTCCTGTGGCTAGAGGATCTCCTTAACACCAACCACTTTACAGAGTGCAGCAACATGAACGAAATTACTTAGTTCACATGACCATCCCCCCCCCCACATCCTTTATTTTAAGAAGGAGATTAGAGAAAAGGGCAGTGTAGGTACTGAGAGAAAACGGATCAGATATATTGTTTGTGAGAGAATAGCAGAGGAGAGAGTAATGTGAGTTATAGCTGTGACAGTGAGTACTGGAAGAGTGATAGAGTGATAGAGTACATGATGAAGATATATATCATCATCATCATCATCGTTTAACGTCCGCTTTCCATGCTAGCATGGGTTGGACGATTTGACTGAGGACTGGTGAAACCGGATGGCAACACCAGGCTCCAATCTAATTTGGCAGAGTTTCTACAGCTGGATGCCCTTCCTAACGCCAACCACTCAGAGAGTGTAGTGGGTGCTTTTATGTGTCACCCGCACGAAAACGGCCACACTCGAAATGGCGTCTTTTATGTGCCACCCGCACAAGCCAGTCCAGGGGCACTGGCAACGATCTCACTCGAAAATCCTACGGGAGCCAGTCAGGCGGTACTGGCAACGGCCACGCTCAAAATGGTGCATCTCATGTGCCACCCGCACAAGAGCCAGTCCAGGGGCACTGGCAACGATCTTACTTGGCTTGCCGGGACTTCTCACGCACAGCACATTTCCAAAGGTCTCGGTCAGTAGTCATCGCCTCAGTGAGGTCCAATGTACGAAGGTCTTGCCTCACCACCTCAGCCCAGGTCTTCCTGGGCCTACCTCTTCCACGGGTTCCCTCAACTGTTAGGGTGTGGAACTTTTTCACGCAGCTATCCTCATCCATTCTCACCACATGTCCATACCTGCGCAATCGTCTCTCTTGCACACCACAACTGATGCTTCTAATGTTCAGCTTTTCTCTCAAGATACTTACACTCTGACTGGTATTCACATTGACATTACACATCCAACGGAGCATACTGGCTTCATTCCTTGCGAGCTTACGTATGTCCTCAGCAGTTACAGCCCATGTTTCACTGCCATGTAGCATGGCTGTTCGTACACATGTGTCATACAGTCTGCCTTTTACTCTGAGTGAGAGTCCCTTTGTCGCCAGCAGAGGTAAGAGCTCTCTAAACTTTGCCCAGGCTATTCTTATTCTAGCAGCTACACTTTCAGCGCACCCACCCCCACTACTAACTTGGTCGCCCAGATAGCGGAAGCTATCGACTACCTCTAGTTTTTCACCCTGGAATGAGATAGAAGTTGTTTCCTGTTTGCTTACAGTCTTTATTGCACCTGAACATCTGCCACAAACAAAAACTAACTTGCTAGTTAACCTGCCTTTGATGTTGCTGCACCTCTTATGTGTCCATAGCTTGCACCGGGTACATCTTATAGCGTTACTACCTACTCCTTTTCTACATACTGAGCAGGGCCATCTACCTGAAGGGGTTTGTGTTTTATCTACCTTCCTACTTATTAGGATTTTGGTTTTAGCTAGGTTGATTCTAAGGCCCTTCAATTCTAGACCTTACTTCCACACCTGAAACTTCTCCTCTAGTTCTGATAGTGACTCCGCAATTAGGGCAAGGTCATCAGCATAGAGGAGCTCCCAGGGGCAACCTGTCTTGAACTCCTCTGTGATTGCCTGGAGGACTATGATAAATAAGAGGGGGCTGGGGACGGAACCTTGGTGGACCCCTACCTCTACCCGGAATTCATTGCTGTACTCATTTCCAACCCTCACCTTACTGGCAGCATCTCTGTACATGGCTCGCACAGCTCTCACTAACCATTCTTCTATCCCAAGTTTCCTCATTGACCACCAGATAAGGGATCGGGGGACCCTGTCAAAGGCTTTCTCCATGTCAACGAAAGCCAGGTACAGAGGTTTATCCTTAGCTAGGTATTTCTCCTGCAGCTGTCTCACTAGAAATAAGGCATCAGTAGTGCTTTTACCTGGCATGAACCCAAACTGCATCTCATCTAAATTGATTCGCTCCCTAATTAGTTGGGCTATGACCCTCTCTGTAACTTTCATAACCTGATCTAACAGCTTGATGCCTCTGTAATTATTTGTATCTAAAGCGTCACCTTTACCTTTGTAGCAGTTGACTATGATGCTGCTACACCAGTCATTTGGTATGACTCCTTCGTGTATCACCTGGTTCGTAATACAGGTGACTAGGCTATAGCCAACACTGCCAGATATTTTGAGCATCTCTGCAGTGATTCCTGATGGGCCGGGGGCTTTCCCGGTCTTCATACTCTTAATTGCTTTATCTACCCTGGTACTATCAACTCGGATAGCTGGTCCCTCTATTGGGTCGACATACGGCAGGCTCTCTTCCTCCCATTCATTCTCCTTATTAAGCAATCTATCGTAGTGGCATCTCCAGACCTCTTTCTTTGCATCCTCATTTAGTGCAAGCATACCATCATCCATGCGAACACATTTCTCTCCTACAACATCACTATTCTCTCTCCTACACTGTCTTGCAACACGAAATACCTCTAGTCTTTGGTCCTCACGGCGCAGAACATTGGCAAATCTTTTCTTATCTGCTTCCCCTCTGGCTAAATAAACCTGTCGCCTAGCCTCCCTTCTGGCACATTGGTACAATTCCCTGCTACCACCGTTCTTCCAGTCCTTCCAAGCCTGTTTCTTTTGTCTAATAGCCCTGTCTACCTCCTTGTTCCACCACCACGTTACTCTGGGTCGGGAGGGGACCTTATATATGTGTGTGTATACAATGTACAGGAAGAAAGGTAGGGAAATTATATATGTATGGCTAGACAGCTATGGAAAGGTAGAGAGTAATGACAAAAAGTAATGAGATATTTATGCGTGAGTGTGTTTGTGCATATTCTTAGAAAATGAATTTAAGGTAAGATGTTAAAGAGTGATTTGATAGATATTTTAGATATAATGCCAAGCTAAAATCAGTTTGATAAATCATAGAATTTTTCAATTTGTCTCCGTCATCATCTAGACAGCTTTCATATATGTTAATGGGCAAGATAAGAAAAGTTTATAAAGCATCAATCAAGTTTTCCCTTACAGAATACATAATGGTTATTATTGATTATCAAATGGCAGTGAATGGCAAGTGAAAAACATGCAAACAATTCAAAAATAGTCTTGCAGAAGCCAGATATTCTGTGCATGATGAAAAAGTTCTCTTCTACTAAGTTGACCCTTGTATGTTATGGCCTTTCAGCTATTAAAAATACAATTATTTTCATTATGTCGGTGGTGACGTAGTTGAGTGTCTTATTACTCAGTAATTAGAGACAAATAAGGTCTGGTTACTGGAAGAACAGAGATAAATAAATGAACCGGGGTTTACTTAATCATACGTGATCTCAATGTAGTTTGATGTTAAATTTGCCCAGCTCACAGCATCAGGAGGATTGAAATTTATTCATTACTGCTGTTATTGGTTTGGAATTCCCTTTGGTAGAGAGAGAGAGAAGAGAGAGAGAGAGAGAGAGAGAAGAGAGAGAGATGGTGGGGGGTTGGGGGTTGGAGGAATTACTATTCTGCAAATGAATAAGTGTAAATAGCTATGTGATTGGAAGGAAGGAAAGGGAGTGTGAAAGGCAATACTATAATCAGGTAAAAAATGATTATTGACCTAAAATAGCTTCTTTCTTGATCTATTTTCTTCAAATCTACTTGTAACATCAATATTTGTCTCAGATTTTTGTAGCACATTCCAAAGAGTACAAGGAAAACTTCTGACAAGCAGAACCTATGACCTATTTTTGTTTCTCTCTCTCTTGTTGATCTACCTATCTATATTTACGAGTGTGTGCATGTAATAATCATAATAATAATAATAATAATAATAATCATGCGCATATGGTTGTTATGCATGTGCCTGGTGTAAAATGTTTTGTCTTGGTATAAAAGATGAGCTACAGCAAATATGCTGATCTACCACAGATTTGCTTGTCAATTATTTGACCTTAACCAGTTGAGCATGTCCCTTGATGACTGACAATATGTGCATCTCTGATCACAAGCAGAAGTGGTGGAGAGCATGTGTTGAGAGGAATGCTTTGGAGTTAGAATAATTTACTTCTGGAAACATAGGTATTTTGTTCAACATTCTGAAACAACCCTTATTCAAGGACCTTTTGAGCAAGATGGGCTGCTTGACCTGAAGAAAATTCTAACTGGGCCTCACCTGCAAGATCATGTGCTGTTTATCTTGATATAAGATCACCATGTTGCACACATTTAGATGTGACGCATGTGCCTGATGTACCCTTATCAGACGGGTAATCATGAGGGATATACTGGGCTTCATTTACTTATTGCCAACCCTCACTTGTTTCCATGCAAGATATTTCTCCTAGGCTTCCAAACATGAACAGCACAATAGATGGACACATTTTTACAGATGACACAATTAATATGACTTTGACTAGATTAGCATACAATATCCAAGCAAGGAACAAATGCACATAAGTGCATATGCACACAACACACAAATGCACATGCATGTGCACTCATGCGCACACACATACACACATATCACAGGCTTCTTTCAGTTTCCAAATCTATTTATAACACTTCAATCAAAGACAGAAGCCTGTGTTCCACACTGTGGCTTCAAGCCCCGAATCATGTGGTTGTAAAGAAACTTCTTAACCAACTCAGCTCTGCCTTTGCTTATTTGTACAATAGATTGATGCTAAAAGAATATGTTGTTGCTATAATATTCTATCATGAATACTATACCTTCAATACCATGTGAATTGGGATTTTCTGTAGTCATCTATATTTCATATATATAAAACTTCAGCTATATAAGTGAAGTGTATATATATATATATATATATATATATATGTGTGTGTGTGTGTGTGCATTAGGAAAAAGTAACCAGCTGTAGAAACCATGCTAAATCAAACTGGAACCTGATGCTTCTCTCCTGCTTACCAGTACCAGTTAAACCGTCTAACCCATGCTGGCATGGAAAGTGGACGTTAAATGATGATGAGGATGATGATGATATACATGCTCACACATCCGTATAGTGTCCATCTTCCATCATATTGGCATGAGAGAAAAGGTTTCAACAGCATCCAGTGGAGTTGGAGGATTGTGTCATGCTCTAATATCTGATTTGGTATGGTCTGTGTGACTGACTGTTCTTAATGTAAACCACTTTACAGAATGAAGTCACTGTATAACTTGCAAGACTAAGATCCTCTTCAACTAAATGGGATAATAGTAGAGAGGTAGGTGGTTTCATGCTTTGTGTTGAGCAGTTAAAGCATGGAAAAACAGACAGAGCAGGCTTCTTGCTGTATGGGAGATACATATTTACCTTGCATTAATATGTCAGTGTGAATTTGTATGTATTTATGTTAAAGTATACAGTAGTGTTATAAATCTATTACAGCTGATCTTGATAATTGATTTTGCACCAGATGTTAGGTAACTGGACAGTTATTTAATAAGTATGCTCATCAGAGATAGCAATATGGAAAAACTGGCCTTATAATAATACTGTTCAATTATACTGGTGATGGTCTTTTGGAAAGGAATATTCCTCACCACATCCATGTCTCTGTCCTCTCATAAATCTTGCTTTATATGTTTAGCATTATATGAAAAAAGAAATTAATAAAATGGAGAAGTATTAAAGCCCTGAAAATAAATACCTTCTCCACAGTCTACTTTTACTTTCATAGTTAAAGTAGGATTTAACTAAATGAGCTTATCTATTTATTTTATTGAACAACAAATGTGAGATTAATCTCCTTCATCACATGGATCTGCTATCCATTCAACGGAACCTTGTTTTTTTTAATATTTTTGCTCAAGGACCATAGAACAAAAAAAAAATATAAAAAAACAAATCTGGATTATATGAAGTGTTTTGGTGTTGCTGGTGGGAAGGAATGGATATTATAGATCTGGTGCTGTTAATGTTTGATGATTGTTATAGAAGTGATTTATTGCTTGCGTTGTGTGTCATTTGTGATGGTGGTGGTGGTGGTTGGGTGTTCATGCTTGCGAAAGATGTTGTATCCAGGTTGCAAAACTAACAATACAAATGTTGACATTCTAGTCGCATTATTTCTCCTGCAGTACTTCTAAAGCAATCCATAAAAGATGACAAATTTATTGTTTTAGTGTATATGTATATACATGGGTGTGTTTCTGTGTTGATAGATGTTTTACATACTGTATTTCCTTCCTTTTTTGTCATATTTTCCTTCTTTCAGGTTGTATTACTCTCCTGCTGTGTGGATTAATAGACAGTAAGATTCTTATATGGTATTGCCATCACATATAACATCACTGGCTAAGAATCAAAACCAAACACTGTATAATAGATTGATACTTTTGACATCAATTGTACCTAACTGCAAGTTTTAAAAAAACACAGGAAAGAAAAATGGCTTGTTGAATGTATCAGCCATCAGTCTGTTCTATTTTGCAAGTTCTTCACTAGCTTCAGATAGTGAGTTCAAATTTCACCAAAACTGTGGGGTTCTTTATGCAGTTATAGTTATTTACCTTTTCGTTACCATATTTATGTCAAACTATACTAACTTTCTTTCAATTAATTTTGATAATATCAAAGAATTTATTTAATAACCATTGTTATTAAACTGATTTTCAGCATGTAAGTTTACATGAAACTGGAAGGTCTTGATTTAGATCTCTTTAAAATTGGTAATTTTCTATCATAGAACCAAGAGCATTTTCTGGCAGGTTTGTTGCAAAAGTTGATAATCGTTACAGAGGATATATACTATATAGTAATTTTTTTTTTTTTGTTATAATCATGGTTAGAGTTCAGTACCCAGTAATTTTCAGGTCTCAAATGATATATCACTTTGCCTTTTGAGAACTTTGTTCTTTAAATATGTTAAAGAGACAATAATGTTTTAGTTGTCAGTTTGTTGTTGTCTTTATGTATATGGCCAAATGTATGATGTTCACTTTGCAACCATGAGGTCATGGGTTCAATAACATTGTGTGTTATTTGGGGAAAATTTCATTTCCTCTGACCTCACGTAGAATCATAACTTGTGAATGAAACTGGAGATGACTTGTACTGCCTTAAAATTACAATACATTTACATGTATCTGTGGTTGAGTGAGCAGCTGAATCCTCATCATGGAAACTGACAGAGATCCAGCCATATATACATGTGTGTGTGTGTGTATTGTTGACATCATAAGAATTTAGAAACTCCAAAGGAATGTGAAATTTTTTTTTTCTTTTCTGAAATTGTGAAGCTTGGAGCAGATAAAGCTATAAATAGTAGCATGTAAATACTGGGTTAAAAAGATCTTTGGATTTGGAGAATCAATGGCTGCTCTTCAGTGGTTTTTTTCTGACCTAAGGGATTTTTAGCCCAACATCTATATTGTATTATAGCTTTATCTGCTCTGAGTTATACCATTCTAAAAAAAAAAGAATTATTTCATGCACACACACACACACACACACACACACACACACACACACACACACACACACACACACACACACACACACACTCACTCACTCACTCACACACACACACACATATTGAAGCACATTCACACAAATACATATGTCACATTTCTCACTCTGGAGACTGGAAATCCTTCTAGAATAAGTTATTGAACATTGTGGTTAATGTCACTGAATAAATCTTTTCTTAAATTAAGTTATCATACTTCAGTTTGGCTCATAACTTATTGCACTCTCATAATTAATTCTGATTGGAATATTTCAAGATATTACTAAAAGAAAATAAATTGGATCTTCCAACTACACCATCTGTAACTGTGTCACTTGCTCATAAAGTATAGTGGAGAGAACTCCTCTTGAGATATCCAAGCCTGGTATCATAACTATATATTGCTGTTGGCCTTGTGATGTATGTACAATGAAATCTCAGACTTATTGCTTTTAGACAACTGTACTTTTACTGTTGACTCAACATTGTTGGAGCATTGAGCTTAACTCTAGACTTACCACTGTTCAACTGTCATACTCTGTTCTAGACTTAATGTTGTTAGCATATTGTAATAGACTCAACAATTAATGTTAGACTTTCATACTCTGTTTTAGACTCAATGCTGTTAGACTGCTGTACTTTACTCTAAACCCCGAACTCATAGATTTTTCTACTTCATTCTCGATGTAATACTGTTAGACTGTTACACTTTACAGTGGTCTTGCTAGAATCTGTGTGACTTGGAGCAGCCTTTGTGTTTGCTGCCCCATGCCTTCATTCTTCTTTTATCTCCTGACGCCCAGCTTAATAATGTTAGGCTGTTTAGACTGTTATATTTTACAATAAATGCTGATAGCTTACACTTAAAATGGAATTTTTTGTTATTTGTCTAATGTGGTTAAAAGCTGTGTGATAAAATTACTTCAAGGATCTGATGAATAAAGGGCTATCTTTCCTAATCTTAATTCTCTGGTTGTATCTGTCTTCATGTATGGCAAGTTGTCTTTCATTCATCAAAGCAATTAATAAGTTTTGATTGGTTGTATTTGTAAACATGTTTTTTTTTGTTTTTTGTTATTGTTGAGGTAGTTTTAGGTGGGGTAGGCTATGGGACTGCCAATTATTACCCCCTTGCTCCCCTAGCTTTAAGAGATAATTGACTGGCATTAACGACATACATACTTGCATAACTACACACACATATATAGGTGTGTGTACTTTGGTGACGTATTGCCAGCGTTTGTGTTTGTTGGAAGGAAATAAGAGAGAGAGGAAGAAGAAAGATGTTTTGTATTAGTCCAACTGTCATCACTGCGTTGTTTAAGAATTTGTTAAGAAGAAATTGACACTAGTTATGTCTTGTAGACTTGCTATACTTGTAAATTGTTTTGGATAGAACCACAGCTAGATGGTGAAACTGGGAATTTTTGGTTTTTTGTTTTGTTTTTATTGTTTTTTTTTCTTTTAATCTGCAACATCCTTCTAGAATGGCTTTCAATCAAAAAAGTTGAGAAGGTTGTGAACACAGATTTGAGAATGTCAAAGTGTTGTCGTGGTGGAGTTATTTAGGACATTTATTAGTTTCTGCATTTGATGATGATGAGGATGATGATGATGATGCTGGCTGTGGTAGTGACAGTGGTGGATGCAGCAGCTATGATATATTGCAGACAAATGTAGTTGTACCTTTGCTTGTTATATTACAGTATGAGTATTTAGTTTGTTGTTGTTGCTGTTGTTGTTGGAGAATTACATTGATGATAAGGGGTTAACAACCATCAGTGTTTCTTACTTGAGATGGATGACAACTACAGCAACACCATCTATAATGTTAACAATCACAGTGATTCAAGTGGTCATAATGATGATTCAGGTGATAGTGATGATGATGCTGATGGTAATTCAAGTGATAATGATGGGAGAAGCAGTAACATCATAATTATGGCTGTGATTAATATGACAGTGATTTGTAGTAATAATGATGATAATGGTAATGATGATGGTAGTCGTTGTGGTAGTAAACAGTGTCGGTTGGTCTTATTAACACTGAGCTGCCATGGTGATGAAGACAATATTAGTTTTGGTGATGACAAGTGTGGTTATACCTGTGATAGTGGTGATGGTAGTAGTGGTTGTTGTTGTTGTGGCGGTGGTGTTAATGATGAGTGTGACAACTTATTCTTCTTCATGTCAATACAAATATGTTAAAACACTCTGGAACACTAAATCAAACAAAATTGTCAGAAATCAAAATTAAAAATAACACATAAAAAGTACAAAAACAAGAAGAAAGAAAAAGAAAATGACAGGAGTGATTATTTCTTGTCTGCAATTTAGTGTTGCTAGGTTAATTGTTGATTGTTGTGTGAATGTGTAATAATACAACACTGAAGATAAGGATGTCAAAATTAGAAAGTAAGGGGCAGTTGTCAGTGGCCTGTGTAGAATAATAGGGTTTAGTAATGGCTGTTTGTTGTTGTTGTGTAGAATTAGTCTGCACAATTGGTAATTGGGGGGCTAAGTGCCATTCATGTCTCCATAACTTTCCCCAATCATGCATCATCCACTCCACAAGTTAGACTCCACATACTAAATCTGCCTTGATACCATGAGCAAAGACCTAAGAAAACACGTCCTCCAATGGAGATGTGCCAATTTTGTGTCTTTCAAGGAACAAGAAAAATGATGTGTTGCCATTCATATCAAGAAAGCATCCTCACACAACATGCCCCTTAATTGTGAACAGCACTAGAGCTACAGCTTTCACAATTGCCACAACACGTTGAATCTCACTGTCACTGAATAAGGTGCATTCTTAATATCACTGAAACTACATCCCAGTGACTGGCTCTTCTTTTCAATGACAGAAGATACTTCAGATTCTAACAAACATTGACATAGTACAAAGCTCAGGTGAGGCCCACAGAGGAATATTGCCCTCATATCTGGCACAGTGCTACTGCTGCACACACAAGCATCTTACACTTCACCCAGAAGTGGCTCACCTGGATGACCGGTGTAAAGTCACTCACAGACACACTTCTGCATCCAACCCACAGACATGCTGTCATCCTTCTGTGTTTTCTACTGCTACTATAGTCTCTGCTCTCTTGGATCCACTTATCTTTCTTATCATCATCCTCCTTATTGTGACCTACATTAACCACTACACTCATTCTTTACTTGGATGTTAGCCCACTGGAATTTCACCCCTGCTAATGTTTTTTCAGTAGGTATTGACTTGCAAAGGCTCAACTGGATATTAATGACGTCAATGTCACTGGTCTAGAAAGGCTTGCAAAGACCATGAGCATTTCCCCTTACTTCTGACACCACAGAAAAGGTTTTGTTTAGTCCTCAGTTAGCCTTACTGAGTAGACCTATCTTTAAGCTTCTGTCCATGCCCCTCCTTCTCTTAGTTATTTTATATCTAGCACTACATTATGCAATCTGTTTTTCTCTTCTCAAGATGGTACAGCATAATTTAAGGATGATTTAGGTGCCAGTTCTAGCAAGTTGATTGACCTCATAAAAGGGCTTGTGGTGTTGATATTGGTGTTATTATTGGTATTAATATGATGGTGATGGCTACTGGGTTGTTTATCTTCAGGTCAAGCTTGATCAAACAGACCTATTTTTAAAGGCATTCCACCCATGAGTATTCTGTTTTTTTAGAGTATATATAATTACATTATCTTACATATCCTTTCCTTATTGCAGACAGAATAATGTGATTTGATGGAAACTCAACTGTTATTTTTTTTTTCTGGCTTAAGTAACCCTGTAAATGCTTCTTTATTATTGCTTGTTGCTATTTAATCCCTGGGCAGCTCTGATCCATTACCGCTATGACCACTCATCTTAATAATGGTTGTCGGATAATGCAGTTCTATGATGCACTTTGTAGCTTTTTCACCTTACGTAAAAGCACCTACTACACTCTCGGAGTGGTTGGCGTTAGGAAGGGCATCCAGCTGTAGAAACTCTGCCAAATCAGATTGGAGCCTGGTGCAGCCTTCGGGTTCCACCAGTCTTCAGTCAAATCGTCCAACCCATGCTAGCATGGAAATCGGACGTTAAACGATGATGATGATGATGATGATGATGATCTGGACACCCTGAATAAGTGATACAAACTGTTTTAAAGGGATCTAAATTAAAATCCTTCATCAAAATTCTATTTTAATTTGTTTTAAACATCAGTTTACCAACAGCAAAGTTATTTTGCTAAATTCTTCTTTATTTCGAAATTAACTGAAACAAATGCGGTGTATTTCAACAGATATTTGATAATGAAAGGGTTAAAGAAAATTTGTTTGCTATTGCTAGCAGAGCAAGCAACTGTATAGAAGCTTCCTCATTGGCTGCTATTTCTTGTATATTGCTGAACAATGCAGGGATTCTTTCATTATCTTGATATTTGTTGTTGCTGCTGTTGCTGCTGGTGATAGTGGGGACCTTATTGATGTTGGTGTCTTGTTATTGTTCATAGCAGTGGTCACAGTGGTGATGGTTGTGTTTTATGTTGTTTATTCTGGCGGTGGTGTTCATGGTTTTAATATAATCAGTTTAATTGGTTGAGCAAAGATAAACAATGCAGCCTATCCTTTATCCTTTGCTTTTATCCTCTCACAGATACTGTGACAGTGTTGGTGGGGGTTGAGAAGTTAGCCAATGTATTGGTTAGTGAATTTTGTTGTTGTTGTTGTTGACGGCATGGTAGTGGTGATAAAGATGGTGGTACTGTTGCTTGTATGTTGACAATTTAATTGGTTCTGCTGTGAGAATAACAGTATGGGTGAATGATGTTGTGGTGGCGCTTATAGTGATAGGAAACCATATTGTAATTGTTGTTGATGCAGTAGAAGTGATGGTAGTGGTGGCGGTGGTCTGGCAATAATGTTGCTGTTAGTGAAGGTAAAGGCAATAGATTAAAAGGCTTAAGAGATTACAAGAAAATGCCTTGTGGTATTTATTTCAGTGTTTTCGTGAATTCAGAATTCTTGGGTTGTAGATTTGATCTGTCTCTCTGATTAAACCTTTTGTTACCATATTCCTGTTAGAATATGCTGCCTTTAGTTCACTTTGCAACCATCTGGTTTTGGCTTCAGTCTCACAGCTGCAACAATTTGGATATGTGTCCTCTACTAATACCCTGAGCCAATCAATGCTCTCTGAGTCAATTTGGTAGATGAAAACTGTGAGGAAGCCTGTTATGTATGTCTATATATATGTCTGTTTGTATTTGTTCCTCACCACCACTTGACGACCAGTGTTAGTTTCTTTACCAGTAACTTAGCAGTTTAGCTAAAGAGATCAACAGAATGAATTCCAAACTTAAAAATGAGTACTGGGGTTAATTTTTAACTAAACCCTTCAAGATGATGCTACAGCATACTCTCATTCCACTGACTTAAACACTTAAGTTAGATAAAGGTTAAGATCATCTTGACATTTATATCATAGAACCAGGGACAGTCTCAGATCGGTTGCTATAAGAAAATGGTTAGTGTAACCACCTAGTGCGTGCATGCTTGTAGCAGAGTTCACTTTGTTGCAAGCATTTGGGCCCCATCTTCAGTTTGATGATGCTATCTTCTCTTTCTCCAACCAGTCTCAGAAACCCTGACAAAATGTAAATGAAGTTTCATGAGCACTAACCTTTCCTCTCTAAATGAAAAAGCAACCTCTTTTTTTTTTTGAGCTGACAGCACGAATAGCAGACAGTTTTGATAGAATATGTAATGGTTGTTGTATCTTTGGTTTTGCTAGTAGTGCTGCTGCAAGTAGTGCTAGTGGTTTTGGTGGTGGTTTGGAGATAATAGGGTTTGTGAAGCTGGTGGCACTCTAGTTTGGGTAGGTTTGATTCTTTACTTTCAAAATAGTAGGCATTGTCAGTATAGATAGATGTGTGTTTGGGCAAAAATTAATTAGTCTTTTCTTTTTGTATATGTATTCTGCTTGTTATTTTTAGAGGATGATGTTACTTGTCATACTGTGGTCTCATGAATAAATATTGTTGTTACTAGTTGTAGTCAGGGCCAGATTAGGCTATTAAACAAAGTAATCATATGCTTAAGGCAACAAGACAAGGTGGGTGGCGGGGGGCCTACCAAATACATTTTTCCAGTGCTGGATACCACTGTGAAAATGGTGAATTATAAACCTGCTGAGGTTTTTTTTTTTTTTTTTTTGGATAAAAAAGTTTAACATTTCATTTTCTTTTTACCCCTGTTGTCCTAGTTATAAGTAATTTGCTGATATTGCTTGTGGCTAATTACTTTTATAGAAATTAAATTTAAAGAAGGACATATTTGATATAGTTGTGGGAAAGTCTAGCCTGGAGGTCTGGGGAAAAAAATTGCATTGTAAGTTATTATTTTGTATTCAATTCTTATTACATTTTAATGCCTTGTCAGTTAGACAGTGAGAAGGTTGAAGGGTCACTACTGTTGGTGTTAAGCTTAAAGCATCAGTTGAACCTGTTTGTAACATTGCCATTCTGTAGACTAAAAGTATGTTATGAAGAAACCATGTTGGTGATGTAGTTCCAATCCCTGATTGAGCCACTTTATTTAACTTGTTTCTTATACTTTTCTTTCTCGCACTCATAGCTATCATGCAACATTTATTCATTTATTTATATATTTATCACTCTATAAGTTAGGCAGAGGAGTGACCATGTCTTTGCATCTCCTCCCTAACAATTGAGCTTTGATGTGCCTGATGATTTAACCTGAACAAGTACAGATTAGCATTGTCTGCAGGGAGGTGAAAGAGTTAGGGTGAGGTTGAAAGATGCAGAGGTAGAAGGTGAAATCGGGAACACATGTTTCTAACCGAGTTGCTAGACAGCAGTGTTAGAACTGGGTAACATGATAGAAGTGATAACCAAAGACCCAGTCTTCAACAATATACCAGTGCATCAGTATTTTTGCAGGAGAAAAGTTGTTGATGAGGAAAAAGCTATTTGCTATTAAAACTGCTGGTGGTGGTGGTGGTGGTGGTGTTGTCTGTAATAAGCTTTCAAAGAAGTCATCTTAATGTGGTGGTGGAGCTATATTGAAAAAGAAAACAAGATTAACATGGACATTTGGGCCTGTTAAAATAACACTAGATTATTTAGCCTAGTGTTGACTAATAAATAATTGATTTGGCTGTCATCATCACTGTTGTTGTTGATGTTGCAAATGGTTGCTGTCTTTTTCCTTTTGGTTTGTTCATTTTTTTCTATTTATTTATTCTTTTGGTGTTGCATCTTGTTACAGAAACTGATTATACTATTACTACTTCCATCCCAACCACCACTATCGCAACTACTATTTCTACTACTATGACTACTACTAATACTACTACCATTGCTATCACCACCACAGCTGCTGCTATTGTTAGTGTTTTTTAACAGACTTTTTCTAAAAGGCTTTCCAAGTATCTAGAGCTGCGTTACTCAGAGTGTCTGTTTTCCTTATTTGAAAGCAGTAGGATGCAATATCAGTGACATCTGGCTGCTATTTCTTGCAAGCACAGAGCAATCATGTAAAAGGCTTGTCTCTGCTATTGTTGATCTTAAGAGGTCAATTGGGTTGTTGTTATTGTGATGGGATGGTTGTGAGCCCCTCCTACAAATTTCAGTGGAAAATGTCATTCACCATGGTTAGTGGGTGGATGGGTGGTGGACCACTGACCAGCAGATATCCATTGTAACTGCTGGTAAATAGTCTAAGAGGGTGATTGAGCATCCAGGGAGGATGGTGGTGTTTATGGCAGCCATGTTAGATTATTCAAATTGGTTTTATGTATACACTCTTTTCCATCTCTCTCTCCCCACCACCCTGCAGTCATACAGACATGTATGCATGCACATCTTTTGTCTTTCATTTGTTTTGGTTCAAGAAATGCAGCTATGCTGAGGTCTTTGCCTTGACGGATTTAGTTGAAGAAACTGAGTGTGTATACTTATTTCTTTAAGTCTGGTATTTATTCTATCAGTCTTTTTTTGCCAAACCTCTAAGTTGTGGGGATGTAAGCAAACAAAAACTGGTGGTTAAATGGTGGGAAGGCAGACAAACACAAAGACACACACATAAACACCTACATGTGCATATACACGCACACAAGAGGACATAGAGAAACCAACAGCAATGGGGTCAAGAACAAACACAGACACACACACATGGGGATGTAAATAAACCAACACTGGGTGTCAAGCTGTGGACAAGAGGAGGACAAACACAAAGACATGCACATTTACACACATGCACCTATATTGTTTTAGTTTTTGTTCATCCCTAGGTCAGCCCTTGTGTAAACCTGTGATCAAACAGCTCTAAGAATGACAATTCCGTGTTTTTGAATGTCAAGAATTACATGACCAAGAAATCATCGTCATCATCATCATCATCATTATCATTATTATTATTATTATTATTATTATTATTATTATTATTACATTTTGCCGAGGTCAACTTTGCCCTTCATCCCTTTTGGCATTGATAAAATAAGTACCAGTCATATAATATGAACACTGGCATCAATGTAATCGACTCATCCTCTCCCTCAAAATGGTTGCCCTTGTGGCAACATTTGAAACTATTATTATTATTATTATTGTTGTTGTTGTTGCTGTTTATTTGTTTGTTTATTTAAGGCTGTAACTTGCAGTTAGAGGGAAATTTTTACTGTTTTTTTTTTTGTGGTAGGTTGAGTCACTGTATGGCAGCTTCCTCTTAATTCTATTGAAGTGATACATTCATTCACACCCATAACCTGTTTTCATTTACCCACATTTGTGTACACCGCAGCACTCACTGGTTATATTATGTTGAACTATGGGTAAAGATGAATTCTAATATTACAAGGTACCCCACCACACACACACACACACACACACACACACACACTACCTTGGGAAGAGAAGGTACAAAGAAATATTATGTTGCAAATAAGACAACAAGTCAATGTAATTCTTTATTTCTACTAATAATATATTGTTAGAATGAACCTTCTCTCATGGCACACAAACTTGTTTTACAAATGTTGCAGCTACCTAACACTAACCCTATAAAAACACAATCAATAAAGTTTAAGAGTGACTTTATTTACTTATTTATTTAGCTATCACATTTAGTTGATAATTGGATTTAATTCAACTTGAATTCTTCTGTTTCTTTTGAGAATAGACACATACACTAACATGCAGCATCATTATAAAGTCCTTAAGCAAATTTAATTTATACAAATTTAAAATTGCACTTAGACTTTATATTAACTCTGTGTATGTCATCATTATATTCTTCATTACCACCATCATCATCAGTTTAATGTGTGTGTTCTATGCTGGTATTCTTTGGATGGTTTTCCAACATATATCCAATCTGAGAGTTATATTAGTTTCCAATGTCTACTTGCAAGGTTTCTATGGTTGGATGCCTTTCCTAAAGCCAATATGCCTTTAATAACACCAGCTACCCTTCCTAACATCAAAATGTATATGTGTATATACATGTGTGTGTATATAAGTATATATATATACATACATTTCACTTCCTATTTAAATGTTTTTGTTTATGCTTACATTGTATGATCTACATACCCAAAGCCAGAAGAACAAATTAAATGCGTTGGTGTTCATGGTGGAATATCTCTGATTAGAAGTCTGCTTCTTTGGTATATAGTTATGAAGACAGAATGACATTTATACTTAGAATAAAAGAAAAAAAGGGAGCTAGAAAAAGAAGGGAGCCACTTTGAAAGGAGTCATCTACATATGGATATGCTGAAGTAAAGTGTTTGAGTAGATTGAATTGTGTAATCTAAGACATATAAATAAAAATAAGTATTCCTTTATTTATTGGTGCTTTTTAGTATAAGGAATGTAGATGTGGTTATGTATGAACATATGTGTATCTATGTGTATGAATTGCATATGTACATATTTCTATGTATATACCTATGTGTGCGTGTGCACACACACTCACAATCACTTATAAGATCTTTCTCTCTTATATAACTGTTATGTATATGTGTGTACGTAATTACTTATTTGTTCGCTCTCTGTCTCTCTCTTTCTCTCTTTCTCATGTATATATCAAATGTATAAAATGAATGACTGAATAGCTGACCTTAGTCAGTCTAGTTAGACAAAAGACTGCACTTACACACCTGCAGTAAATCACTTTCTTCCATTTCGTTTGTGCTGCCCTCAAACTAGTACTGACAATAATAATCATCACTGAACAGAAATTCAAACAATTACTGGAAGGAATTATCAATTTTGGCCATCTCTTTCTAGATCTGAAGATGATAAGAACTATTTTTATCAAGAGATCATATCACTATTAATAATTTCCTTTTCACTTGGCACACAGCCAGATAATTTTGTTGGCACTAAAAAAAGAAAAACATAAAATAATATGAAAAAATTATCAATTGAAATGACAAAAGTAAATTCATATTGCTACCATTGGATAGAAGGCCAATACACCAGGCAGGATTTGAACACTGATCAGTTGTCATTCTTGTCTATTTCCTTTTTATTGAAAACTGTCGCATAGCTGTGTAGTGCATAAGTTGTGAGTATTTGAATATGTAATGTATGTGTGAATGTGTGTGTATATGCCTGTGTACATATATGTGTATATCTCTGATATATATTTATATGTCATTTGCGTCTATGTGTGTGTGAATATATATATATATATATATATATATATATATATATATATATATATATATATACTCTTTTACTTGTTTCAGTCATTTGACTGAGGCCATGCTGGAGTACTGCCTTTAGTCGAGCAAGTCGACCCCAGGACTTATTCTTTGTAAGCCTAGTACTTATTCTATCGGTCTCTTTTTTGCCAAACCGCTAAGTTAGGGGACGTAAATGCACCACCATTCTTTGTCAAGTGATGTTGGGAGACAAACACAAACACATAAAAATATACACACACATACATATATACGATGGGCTTCTTTCAGTTTCCGTCTACCAAATCCACTCACACAGCTTTGGTTGGTCCGAGGCTATAGTAGAAGACACTTGCCCAAGGTGCCATGCAGTGGGACTGAACCTGGAACCATGTGGTTGGTAAGCAAGCTACTTACTACAGAGCCACTCCTAATAAATAAATATATATATATGTATATCATATAGCTCTTGGGAGATTGAGAGATTAAATGCAACATAATACAGAATATATAAAACACGTGTAATATAGATAATTCTACAATTATTTGTTTGAAAACATTTGTTGTGAAGAAGGCAATAGTGTGAAAACATTTGAATGTTGCGATATAAGAAATGCATAGTATATACATGTTATTTTTAAGCTCCAATGTGTATGTGTGTGTGTACACACACACATACACGCACAAATATTTTGGCAGGCATCGTTGCATTATGGAACTTTTACATTCCTAAAAAATTTATTATAGTAAGGAATTTTGTAACATGGATCTTTTACATTCACTTACATGCCTCATGAAGGCCAGAAGAAAATTGGTTCCACATCATGGAAATCTGTGCTATGGCAAGCTTTTGAGGAATGCATAATTTACATAATTTGAGAGATGTCTGTGTATGTGTTCTTTTATTCTTTCATGCTGTAGCCATGCTGGGGAAATCATCCACTATCGCCAGCGAGACTACCAGACTACATGATTTCGGCCTTCCTTGGTCTTTTTAATGGCAGACCCCAAAGCTAGAGATAGCAGTGTTTCCTTTCTCAGCAATGTACATAGAATCTCAGTGTTTATTCAGGCACTGGCGTTGCAAATAGCAGTGGGCTTACTGAAAAGTAATTAATAACAACAGAAGCAGTATTGATACCACAAGGTAATATTTATCCCCATTTAAAAGTGGATGTTGTGTTAAAACCCACAACACTGCATTTTTTACCATGAGTGACCCTCATATGGACTGGTGGTGCATATAAACACTCCTATTTATATCGCTAGCAGGAGATAATTGTCTGCTATCACTGACGGGACTGCCAGATGAGATACACAAACACACACACATACATATGTATATGTATGTGTATACATATGTATATGCATGTATACATATGTATATATCAATATGTGTATTGGGTATATGTCTATATATATGTAAATATATATATATATATATATATATATATATATATATATATATATATATATATGTATGTATGTATATATATATATATATATATATATAGACACACACATACATATATATGAAACAGAACAACATAGACAAATACAGCTATATCAGATACCATGGTACAAACATTCTTGGTTTATTAAGATTATTTTCACCTGTAGTGAATGTGTCACAACTCCTGAATGGCAGTTGAGACCAGCTCCATATGAGAAGGGGAGATAACCTTTAGAATAAAGTTTCCAAATGTGACATGCCTTTAAGAAAAAGGACATGGTTATCGTCTGGGGATTAGAGGACAGTCACAGACCCATGTTATGTATTTCTGTCATATATATTTGAGACAGGATCCCTGCTTAAGTTTGTTTCACACAAGTCTAGATTAGTGGTTATTGTCAGATTTGTTCGCTTTCCTTGTTTTGAAATTTTTAGGCATTAGTATTTTTTTTTTTTTTAACCACAATGATAATCTTAGCTGATTGAAGTTTTTCATGCTTCTGTGTCAGTTATGTGTGGCTCTGCACTTCATATTTATGCACAGTTGTGGCTGTGTGGTAAGAAGTTAGTTCCCAACTGCATGATTCTGAGTTCAGTCCCTCAGCATGACACCTCAAGCAAGTGTCTTCTACAATAGCTCAAGTTAACCAATACCTTGTGAGCTGATTTGATACACAGAAACTGAAACAAGCCCATCATCTGTATCTATATATCTGTGTGTGCGTGTGTTGCCTCCAGCACTGCTTAACAACCAGTTTTAGTTTGTTTACATTCACATAACCTAGCAGTTTGTTATAGGATACTGACGAAATAAGAGCCAGGCTTATCAAAAAAAAAAAAATAGCGCTGGCTGAAGTCGATTTGTTTGAGTAAAACCCTTCAAGGTGGTGTCCCAGCATATCCACAGTCAAATGGCCGATAGAGGTAAGATGTAAAAGGTACTGGGCGGAAGAAACGAACACTAATTAGACAGAAAGAATGTGACAGAGAGAGAGAGAGTGAGAGAGAGAGAGAACTTAGAGTGACTAGGGAAAGGAAAGAGAGAGACACATAATGAATAGTAAGTTCATTCTCTGATCTCCACCTCTATTTCCAGTATAGCATTTGTAAAGATCCCCCCCCCCCTGTTCAAATGTGAATCTTTTATTTATTTATATTTTCTTTTGTTTGGTGTTTGGAAATGGTTTCCCACACTCCCATTCAGAATTATGTGATCACTTTACACATCGTCTTTCTCTTCGTCTGCTTCTATTATCCTCCATTTCCTCATATGTCTGTTATCACTTCATTGTTTACTTTTTGGCTTTGTGTGGTGATGTAAGTGGTGGTGGAGGTGGTGGTGGTGGTTATGTCAGTGTGTTATACCATTTCAAACAGACTAACAGACAGACTACAACCACGCCCACACTGCACTCCCCACTTTCACTTTGCAGTTTCCTGCTTATTATATTCTGTTATTATTTCCTGGTTATTTCTTTATTGTTGTTATTTGTTTTTACCCATTTTGTTTGATGAAGATTCCTCCACCCCACCCTCACTTTGTTATATTTTACCCTTTTTTCTGCCTCCTATGTTTTGGCTCCTTGTGACCAATAAAAGAAATCATCATCATCATCATCATCATCATCATTGTTTTTATATTATTGTTATTAGGACAGTGAGCTGTCAGAATCAATGGAGCATCATAAACAATTTTTTTGTGATATTTGTTCTGTTCCAACTCTTTATGTTCTGAGTTCAAATCCTGCTGAGGTCAGGTTTGCCATTCATCCCTTTGGAGGAAGCAGTGTGATGGATTACAGAATCATTAGCATATCAGAAAAAAATATTAGTGACATTTTTTTTTTGTTTTTTTGATTCCTTTACATTCTGAGTTCAAATCTCATTGAGGCAGACTTTGTCTTCCATCCTTTGGTGATTTATGCAATTAACTTAACTCCTCCCCTCAAAATTGCTGGCCTTGTGTTTAAATTGGAAAGAATTATTATTATTATTATTATTATTATTATTATTATCATCATCATTGAAGGTGGCATGCTGGCAGAATCATTAGCTTGTGAGACAAAACGCATAGCAGCATTTCAGCCATCTTCACATTCTGGGTTCAAATTATGCTGAGGTCACCTTTGCTTTTCATCCTTTCAGGGTTGTTAAAATAAGTATTGGTTGAGTACTGGTGTTGATGTAGTTGGTTTACTCCCACCTGCCAAACTGCTGGCCTTCTGCTAAAATTTGAAATCATCATCATCAACATCATCATCATCATCATCATTATTATTTTTATTATTTAAGGTGATGTGCTGACGAAACATTAGCATGCCAAACAAAATGTTAGGTGGCATTTCATTCATCTTTACATTCTAAGTTGAAATTCCACTGTGGTGGTCTTTGCTTTCCATCTTTCAGGATCGCTAAGACAAGTACCAGTTCAGTATTGGGGGTCAATGTAATCGACTTCTCCCTCTCCTTAAAAACTGCCGGCTTTGTGTCAAAATTTGAAGCCATTGCTATTATCATCATCATCATCATCATCATCATTATTGTTGTTGTTGTTATTATTATTATTATTATTATTATCATAATCATCATTATTAATAGGAGGAGGAAATTTTATTAATTCCTTTGATCCTTGAATTAATTGTTTTCTTCCTTATACTGTATTGGACAGAGGCAGCATGGGGAAAGTGAATTACCCTTTGTTTATTGTCCTGTTTATGGTTATTTCTCTTTTTGAAGGTCCTAGAAGGTTGGGTTTGTCTTTTATCGCCAGAATCATTATTATTAGCATTATTTCTTTTCTCTGTAATTTTGTATTTATTTTGGAATTGGCAATGTTGGACAGGGAAGAGGTTGATTGATGTAAAGCATTGCCCACATCCTATTGTTTCCTTGTGGGTCAAGAGTGGAGTAATTCATATGCTTGCTGTTGTTCATCCCTAGGTTGACCAACCGCAATTGAGCAGATGTTATATTCAAAGGTCCTATCTTTTACTATTTTGCCTGGAACACAGGACTACATTATCTAATGAGTCTCTTTTTAAGATGGTAAAGATATGATTTGAGAGAGATTTGGCTGTTATTTCTTGTAGTTTGAGTGACCATGTAGAGGCAACATGTTCTCTCATTATGCTTTTGGTGTAAGATGAATGGTAGTAAGGAAGAAGTCCTCAGAGCTGTCAGTTGTGGAAGGGAAGTTATTGTAATATTATAAGAGCCCAAAATGATTAATGAGAGATTCACACTTGTAAGGTTTAATTTGGGACCAAGACCAATGGTAGCATGTATGAAATCATTTTAGGAATCAAGAGTAGTTCCATCTTGTGGTATGTGGTCATCCAAATTTAAGGATTTCTTTCTTTTTATTTGTTTTTACCATAAGCCTAAAGCTGCAACTTGTTGAGGAGGAAATGGGCAATTAATTAAATCCCCCTCAGGGGTTGACTGATGCTATTTTACTAGCAATAAGAGGATGTCAAATAAATTCAAACCTCAGTCAGTATTCAAACTCAGAACAAAAAAACAGGCATAACTAAATAAGTACCAAGTAATGTTCAGTCTGGCACTCTATCAGTTCAGTAGATCGATGTCTTACTGATTGTTGTGTATGTATTGAATAGGAGCTTGACTGCTTTGTAAAGTCAGGAAAGAAAAATATGGCTACTAGTATGCATGCAGTGGCAAAAAGCTGAAGTGATAAAATTAACTGAGCAATTCATAGTAAAGATTGCGTTGTTTTCACAGTATCATTGGCAAAGCAATGAACTGGGGCCTACAAACTCCATCTATAGAAGACATTGGACAATGTAGTCTCAGATATACTATGGCCATGACTGAAATGTCTCAAATCATAGGCCTGAGTGAATGGTTGTGTTTTGTGTACAATATTAAATGCTAAAGATTAGTATTCAATTTTAATACTGTCTCTTTATTTATTTACTTATTTATTTATTCATTATTATCTTCATCATCATCATCATCATTATTATCATTATTATTATTTTTATGTGAAAGGAAAATTAACAATTGACAAATATCCTATGTCTTTAGTAATGTACATATTGAAAAGACAATGTTTTAATACAGGCTAAGAGCTTATCATACAGCATAATTACCTATATGAAAGCGAAGAAATAAGAAAGTAATTTTTTGATAAAGCATAGCATAAGAAAATCCATTATACTAGAAATGTATTTTGTTTGTTTGTTTTTTTCTTTTGTGTTTGTTTTTATCTAAGAGCAATAGTCAAACACATTATTTAGATAACACTTTCATTATTCAGATAACACATTCTTCAAAAATTCGAAATGGCTAATAAGAATTTGTACAAACAAGATCAGACAAATTCTAAAGCATCTAACCATTGACACGTGTTTAAACAATGTAATAAACTTACTCAACTAGTAATGTTTCCTCTTTGACTAAGCAAACTCTGTTTTATGTCTGACTTACTTTATGAAATTCAATTAAAATCACTGAGTTTTATTTTAGAATACAAAGTTCACAAAATCAAATAAGTTTGTGCACTGTGTGGAGAAGTGAATTCTAGTATTTGTGATCAGGGTGGCCCTTTGAGAGAGAAGAAATCAAGGAGTGTGTTGGAGGGATGGGTATGAATAGGGTTGGAGAATGTAAGGAAATCAGAAGGTGAGGAGGTAGTGGGGATGGCTAGAGGAGGTCACAACCAAGACACTGTGATGAAGAGAAAAGGAAGTACACAGAAAGCTGAGAAGATTAGGAGTTAGAAGAGTTAAGATAAAGAATTGTGTTGTGTGTGTACATATATACATACATACATATATATATATATATATATATATATATATATATATATATATATATATATATATATATATACATATACACACACACACTCTTGTATGCATGTATATATATATATGTACATATATGCGTGTATATGAATGTATGTACACGCACACGCACACACACACACACACACACAATACTTAAATGCAGAGGCTGTGAAGATGAGAGAACTGAAAAAGAATTAATATCTAGAACAGTTATCTATCTTTATATTATATATGTGCAGTCAAGCACAACTACATATACACTAGTGTATATTTATATACATATAGTGTATATACATACTGAATGAACTTATAAACATAGCAACACATCACTCAGGACTTGTACAGAAGACAATTACAAAAAACAATTGAGGATAAAGACGTGGGCGGTAGGATGTCTACCCAGACAATTCTCAGGCATCAAATCTAGAAATAGACACATTGGTACAAGAATTTGAAAAACTTACTCTGAATAACATTATATGACATGTGACAATTTTATACAAGATTTCCCTTACAATATCTGCATCAACGTCTTATCTAAATGTGACAGTTCTGAGAGGGCAATAGTCTACTTACTCAAGTTTTAAGGAATCATATTTCTTCACTAGCATTGCACTGTGTTCCTGCAAAAGTCATTTGATTGCCTATCTCCTTGTTTACTAAAAACTCTAGTTGTACACTGCTGCTACCGGTGTTATACTGGATAAACATTTGAAAGTAATGTGTGTAGTAAGTAGCTATTATTTATGAAAATAGTAAATTGAAGCCATGATGATGATGCTGTAGTTTATTGTTATCTATCATTTACTTTTCCTTTCTGTGTCACAGTTGTTGTTTGACTCTAGCTAAGCCTTTATCTGGCAGGCATATGATCAATGGACTTTCAGTCATGTCTTTTGTTTCAATCATAATTCATCTAAGACCATTTTGATAGTCTTAAATGCATTATGACAACCGTAATCGCATTATTATTATTATTATTATTATTATTATTATTATTATTATTATTATTATTATTATTATTATTATTAGTCTGTTTCCTTATTGAGACAATAAAGTGTGATTTAAGAGAGATTTGGATGTTATTTGTTTCACTGACCACACAGAAACCACTCTCTCCTGTTCTCCTTCATTGGTGTCCCTTGTTTCTAAAGAACTCGGTCATAAATTGGCAGAGAAAGGGGTCTGCCAGTTTTTATTCATTTATTTATTTTGCACATCAGATTCACATGAGAAGTGAATTGACTCTCACCAGTAATTGGAACCAGTTCAATTTCAACCTGCTTGATGCTTAATTAATCCTTTAATTAATGTGCACTTGAAGCATGTGAAATTGCCAATACACTATTAAAGTACTAAATCTATCTCATCTGAACTATTGTAATCTGTTAATAATTATTTCCTACTTCAGTATCATATTGGTTTCTGATTTGGACACAGGGCCAGCAAATTTGAGAGGAAGGGAGATTAGTTGATACCACTGACCCCCCTCCCCCAGTTCTAGGCTGACACTTACTTTCTTGATGCCAAAGCAGATGCTTAACCTTGCATAATAATAATACAAGAATTGTTTGTTTTTTTTAGACCTGAATCAATTTAACAATGATGAAAAGCACTGTAGATCCCAATACTAATCTCAATATTAATTAATACAGTTGAATGAAGATTGCAATTAGCATTTAATTTATCAACTGACTCCAGTGAGATTTGACCTTTGAATATATAAGTATACAAACTGTACAAAATCAAATACTATCTGGCAAGGGGTAGTTTTAATTTCTGTTCTTAGGAGTTGGCTGATCTTAGAAACTCCACTACTCTGGCTCCCCTTAGCCCCCCCCCCCCCCAGTTACCCGCCCATTAAACTTGTACTGCACTAACAATTATGCTTAGTTCTTTCTTCCCTAAACATGAATCTTTGGAAGTTTCTGTTCACTCCTGCCGTTTCTGCAGGTGTTGACCAACAACAGTTCAAATAGAATATTAACAGCATTAAACTTTTTGATGCCAGCCCGCCTGAGCCTTCCCTTGGTTCTATGACACAAACTTGCTGTTTCCAGACACCAGCTTAATAATGCGAAAGTTATTTTACTAAATTCTTTGTTGTTTTAAAAATTAATTGAAATGAAGTGTATATCAACAGAAACATGGTAGTATCAAAGGGATTAAATTCACTGGTCTTAGAGTGCTTGCAAAGGTCATGCGCACTGCAAGTAAAAATGAAGTTGGGTGAATACTGTTTCTGCTGACTGACTATTTGTATACTCTGTAAATAGGTTGTCGTTTGGAAGGACATCCAACTATAGTATGATACACATCTGTAACTCATTGGATCTTGCCAAACTGTCCAGCCCTTTCTGCATGAAAGATGGACATTAACAAATGATGATGATAAAAATGACAAGGTAGCACACTGCTGGTATTGCCAGGTGATCTATTGGGTCAGTTTACTTTACATGTAATTCTGGTATAAGTGCTAAATTGGCAGAGTTGCTTGAGGATTTGATAAAAGGATTTGTGAATCTCTTCATGGTTACTGGATTTGCTCAACAAAATAGTCAAATCTATTAAGTGTTGGTGTGGTAGGTGGCAACCTAGATGGTCATGGTTCAAATGTTTTTATGTCTGTTGGAATCGGTTGACCTGGGCCTAAAAACAACAACAGTAATTGACAACAATTATATTTACATATCATAACAGCTTAGTAATTCAATACTTATGTGTGTGCATGTGTGTACATCTGGATTTCTATGTGTGTTTACATGTGTACTTTTTAAATAGCATTTTATCTTAGGCCTAATTTGGTTTTTGTTAGTGTTTGTCCTTTCCTATCACGCTTTAGGCTTTTCTCTCTCTTTCTCCTGCCCTACTCGCTCTCCCTTCTGTTCCTACTGCCACTCTCTCTCTCCATTTCATATACCCACCCCCTCTCGTTTCCTTTCTCTCTCTCCATCTCATATACCCACCCCCTCTCGTTTCATCCCCCTTTCTCCTATCGCATCATGTTAGTTTCTGTCTACTTTTGAATGTCAAACATCAATTTAGTCTGTATTCAGAATATTTGCTTGGTCACTATATAAAAATTCTACTTTATTATTATTATTATTATTATTATTGTTATTATTATTATTATTATTATTATTATTTATTCATTTATTTATCAATTTATTTTATTTTATTATTCTTTGGCAGAAATCCAATCCTTTCTCCTCCAAGTCTGTGCAAATATATATTAAGTAGAGAAGTTTTCACCAGTATTGGTTGGGTGGGTGGTTGGTTCGAGGTGGTGGGCGTTAATGGCTGTCGGGTGGTGGTAGTAGTAAGAGGTGATATTGAAATTTTTGGTAATGGTTCTAGGGATATTTATTGTGGCTAGTTTTAGAGTTTTTTTGTTGTTGTTGCATATGATGTCAGTGATATTACTTTTGTAATCTCACCCACCACTTGCACTCACACTCACCCATACCCTATCACCACACCCAAAGAAACTGTTGCTGCTGCTTTTAAATCTGTAATGATGTTGGTAGAGATGATAGTAGTAGTAGGGGTTGTGGTGATGATGGTAGTTAATGATAGAGGTAGTGGTAGTAGTCATAGTGGTTTTGGTAGTAGTAGTTATGCTGATGATGAGGATTGTTGTACTGATAGTGATGGTGGTGGTAGTAGTACATGTGTTAGTCATGGTAGTGGTGGTAGCAGTTGTTGTCATCATAGTAGTTGTAGTAAAATTAATCAAGATTTTTAAGACATTCCTGGTAATGATTATGATGATAATGATATGGCAACTGTAAAGATGCTGTAACTGATGGTGATTGTGATAAATTGATCAAAATGTTGATAATGGTGATAGTGATGGTGAGAATTTTAATTGTTGTTTAGCCCCAAGGTCAGAACCATGATCAGACAGACTCATTATCAAAGGCTTTCTAACCATGGCCATCCATCTGTCTTATTTTTGTCATTTTTCCATTCTTTCCTATTACCATTAATGTCAGATATTATATTAACCATTTTATATTCTCCTTTAATTTGTAAGATGGTTGAGGGTCTATTTTAAGGAAGATTCAGCTATCACTTCTAGCAAATTAAGTGGTTAATGACGTTGCATGAACTTTCAGAATCGTTTCAGCAATTTCGTTTGTCTTTACATTCTGTGTTCAAATTCTGCCAAGCTCAACTTTGCTTTTCATCCTTCCCTGGTCGATAAACTAAGTACCAGTTGAGCACTATGGTTAATGTAATCAACTTACTCCCCCACACAAAATTGCTGGCATAGTGCCAAAATTTGAAGCCAGTTATGTTACAACCATGTGAAGCTGAAGTACCCAGATTAAATCATAGCGATGTGATGGTAATGATGATAAATGCCATGTTTTTTATGGAGATTATGATGAAGACTCTCATGTTTGTAATAATTCATTTTTATGATTATGCTTCTTATTACTGGTTATCTTGTAGAATAGCTAAAATATGCTGTGTGCTATCTCTCCCACTTCATTATGATCAAGTCCCACCAAAATCAGCTTTGCCTTTCATCTCTTTGGGAACAATAAAGCAAAGTATCAATCTTACCCAATGTTGCCTTACCCACTCCCCATGAAACTACTGGTCATGCGCATGAGCAGGCAAAATCATCAGAGCATAGAAAGAAATTGCCTTGCAGAATTTGTTTTAGTTCTTTAAGTTCTGATTTCAAATCCCACTGAGGTTAAATTTACCTTTCATCCTCTCGGATTCGATAAAATAAAGTAGCAGTCAATTACTAGGGTTGATGCTATCAACTTACCCCACCCTTTGCTTCAAAATTGTTGGCCTTCTACATCAATTAGAAGCCGCTGTTATTAATATGATGGTGATGGTGATGGTTTGTTATTATGCTAAAGCTTTTAGATTAAATTCTATTTCCAAACACTACCATAATTGTAGCTTTATTTTCTTTATATATATATATGTATATGTATTCCTATGCTGTTCAGTTTTAAAATGCTGCCATCATTATAATCATCATCATCACTGTTGTAATCATAATAGCATGGGTGAAAGGGATGGGGTGAGAGTGGCCATTAAGGGTGTGGAGGTGATTTATTTACAGCCTGGACACCCTCCAAAATTGAGATGGCTTCATGAAGCTGTCAGAGCAGTTAATTCTAGGCTTATGTCTATGTTGGTTTGTGTGTGTGTGTGTGTGCGCGCATGCGTGTGTGTGCATGCATGCGTGTGTGTGTGTGATTGGGTGTGTTTGTGCATGGAAATTGTGGGGCAGAAAGAAGTAACAAGTCAGATGTCCAAAGAAAACATTTTCTCCTTCAGCCTGATCTGACATTTCAGGTGGTGTGTATTTAATTGAACACACACATACACACATACATACATATACTGTGTCAGTGTACATACATTTATCTACATGCACACATTTTCATCTATGTAATGTGTGTGTCTGTATAAACTATAAACTAAATATATATTTACTTTAGATTCTGTGTTGTTTGCTCAATTAACATCTCATTTACACACACACACACACACAAGCACATTTGTATGTCTGTGTGAATGTGTTCACACCCTTACATACAAACACATTCTACCATATAATAATATAGGTATGGATGTGCATGCACAAACACACATTTTTTACTTAACATAGAGAAGCAAGTTTTATTTCTATACTAGTCAAACACATACACACACACACACACACGCGCACACACACACACGCACACACACACACACACACACATTGTACATCATCTGGCAAACCACATGTCTTCGGTACTTCTAAGCTATTAATTAGTATGTCAGATTTTTTTACTCTCTTTTCTTTGAAAATATTATGTCAACTATATTTAAATTTAAAAAGGAAATGTTATTTACATATCATCTTGCCTGTGATCTTATTTACAGTAATTAAAGTATATCATTTTAATGAGCAAATAATGATTTAGATGCTGGTTTAATATCATGAGAAAAAAAAACTTGTAAAAAAAAAAAGCTATGAAGAAGACTGTTTTGAAAATGTCTTTGTTGTATGAAACTCAGCTCCATATAGATTTCCCATATTCTTATTTTAGATTTATTTATTTATTTAGCTTCAAGGCTGAAACATATTAAAGAATAACCCTGTTTGCATAGGTTGCAAGGCTCTTCTGCTCAGCTACGACATCTCACTACTTGTTAGGTCCAGCACCCTTGTTTTTCCCTTCTGCATGTTTTTTTTCTATTTAGATTGTTTTCTCCTTTTCTACCTTAAACTCTTAATACTTCATCCACCTCACACTTCTGTACCAGTTCCATCTTCTATCTTAGGCATTACATTTGACTTCCCTCTTATGAAGTTTTTTCTCAACCCATTTGTGTTCAATCTGTCAAGCAAGCCAACAGAGAATGCCTGTCTCATTTCTCTCATTTCAGATTCTTTTATATATCTTCTGTATTCAAAGCCCATATTTCATGACCTTGTGGACACTATACTTTGTACACAAGAAACATACCATTTTTCCCTCACTCTGAGAGAGAATCTCTTTGTTGTCAACAGAAGTAATAGCTTCCTGAACTTTTCTTATTCTGTTTGGCATAAAGCATATCTCCTAAGAACAAAAGAAATATAGAACAGTATTGTGTATGTGTCAGTGTTATAGTTACACTCATATATTTTTAGCAGCTTTGACAAAGATGCAATGTGACTGATAGGAAACTCTCGCATGTTATAGCAATCAGAAGCCATGAACCAATGTTAGACCTTCTCTCTCATGAGCAAAGCAATTGAAATAACAATGAAGTCTCTCTCTAATGTGCTGTTATGCACTGTTGCACTGCAAGAGGTGTTAAGGTGGGTGCTCTGTGGGTTTTTTAAAATGTAATTTAAGGCTTTAGAAAATCCATATTAATATCTGAGCATTTTGACAATTTTGTTACACACAAATTTGATTACTAAAAACAAAGTAGCAAAGAGTTGAATAGCTTTTCTATAATTTTTTTAAAAAGAGCTTTGTAATTGTAAACATTGTTTTCATTGTTGTTTTTACCTTCCTAGTAATTTCTATTTTAATTTATTACTTTCCAGTTTGCAATGGAATTATTTTGTCACTGTCTTTAAAATGTGAGAATATTTTATATGAATAGCTCTGGATAAGTAGCCTAAGGTTTGAAAAATTGATGTATTGATCATGGTTAGAAATGCTTCTGATCTATTCTGTCAAAGATAACTTAGAGCTAGTTGACAACAATTACTATCTGTATCTTCAATATCTCACTTTTACTACTACTACTGCTACTGCTGCTGCTGCCACCGCCACCCCCAAAACCACCACCACCACCACCAAAACAGTATCCTTCAGCCTTATCTATTGAGATATATATTTTCATTAAATTTTCACCACCACTACCACCTAAACAGTATCCTTCAGTTGTCCACTTCATAGTCTACCATCATCATAGATTTGCTTTATCAGAATTGACCTGTGGCTAAACCCAACCTATTTTCCCCCAGCATAAATTTAACATACAACCATCTTCTGTTCTCCTTCACTTCACCTGTCTATGAAGCTGCATGAGATTGTGAGAAGGGCCCCCTACCTGCTCTTTTCACCTTCTAGAAATATCAGCCAGATCTCCATCATACCATAGTGTGTCGTTTTCGGAAAGTAATTTAGTTTTTGATGTACTTTTAAAAAGGTGTAATGGTCATTGCTGGTATACCTTTGATTATAGGTCGATTTAATTGGAGCTGACAGAGCCAAAAGCACTATACTCATTGATTTCTTTCTCTGACTTAGCAATAAAATAAGTAAAATGCTTGCATGCTGAACACATTACATTAAGAATGAGTGTGTGTGTGTGTGTGTGTGTGTATGCACACACATATATAGCATTTCAGAAAATATTTATATATTTAAATTCATGTTGTTTTAAAATTTAATGAAAATAAAATGTTTAAAATACAAAGCTAAAATAACAAAATAGTAGAAAACAATATGTGTCAACTTGTATCTTTTAATCTCTTGTTTTTATATGGAGACAAATATACTTTTAAATACGCACGCACTTCAGACACATGCGGAAGCAGGAACTGGTGGGTCAAGTGTCAGTTCTGCTCAGGTATTCATAACTCATTTCTCTCTCTTCTTGTCACTCAGATCAGTCTGCTGCTAGTAAATACATCCAGTTGCTTTTCCTAGAAAGTTGGTCCTCAGAAATTCTCCCCTTTCACATGTTTTACCTGCAGCTGCCCACTTGCTATGGATTAATGGATCATTAAAGACATCAATCTTACCTTTGTCAGTGGGTCGATGAAAGCTTTAGATACAATCCCTTCTTTCAGACCAAGTTAATGGTTTCAAATTTTAGCACAATGCCAGTAATTTTAAGGAAGGTAAGGTGAGTCCTTTATATGGACAGCTATATTACCCTTCTACTTTATTTTATCAACCTCAAATGGATGACAGATAGAATTGACCTAGGCATGATTTGAACTAACAATGTAAAGAGTCCAACGAAATTCTTCTGAGCATTTCGTCTGACACGCTAATGATTCTGCCAGCTCACCCATCTTCCACACCAATGTAGTAAAAACCCTGAAAAAGATTTTAAAAAACTAAAAAAAAAAAAACCCCGCATATGCAATTACATATATGTCAGGGACTTGTATTATCCACTCCAGCCCTACTTCCATGTATGTTTAATTGTTGTGACTTCCTCAAGTCAACTAACAACCTCTGGTGACTTACTTGATAAGCACTTGCCACTGTGATTGGTTTGGGGCAGTTCTCAGCCATGGGGTGATAAGACTCATTGCCCATCCATTGGTTTATGTTCATGCAAATATGTTTGCATATACACTTTCTTAAATACACACACGTGTAAAGCATATAAGTGCTCTCCCTCTCCTCTGAAACAAAAAAAAATAAATAAATAAATAAATTAAAAAGGTTCTTTGTTAAACAAATTCATATTTACAAATACACAGGCAAACATATGCGTACTGATAACACAGATTCATATTGACACAAGTAAATGTATGTTGACATACACATTTACACAATGATACAAATGCATCCATGTATAACAACAAGTACATACTCTTTTTTAACTCCTGATTGTTTTATATGATAATAAAAAAGAATGCATAAAAGTACAAATACATGCAAACATATTCACAAAACACATTTATTCACACAGACATAGACAGAGACACACATACACACATACTCCACCTTTGTTTGAAACACTGTCTGTCTCTCTCAATCTTTAGGCACAGATATCTACACGCATTTCGACTAAATCCACAGAAAACCCCTTTCTCTTTTCACACATCCACATCAATACATTCAGCTGCCAGTACATATATTTATGTGTGTGACTGCATGCACAAACACACACACACACACACACACACACACACACGTACATGTACATTCTAAAATAAGGTTCCTGCAGGAAGGGGACAGACCACAAATTAAAGCAAGCTGTCTTCAGAATGACTTTCTCATCAAAGTAAACAGTGAGTCACTATCAAAACACAACTCCCACCACCACTATTAATTCATTGCAGTAACCACTAAGCTATTACCACTATGTTTGCAACCGTAATTACCACAACCATCACCTCTACAACCTGTTACCTCTACAGTGCAGTTCTCAGAATCCCCTACTTCTAGTGCTGCGATTACAACAAGACAAAGAAGAGGCCCTTTTTGTGCCATCTCAGTCTGCTAGAAATAGCAGCCAAATTTTATTTAAATCATACTTTACAGTCTTAAAAAGAGAAATTATTAAGACTAAGACAGCATTGAACCATGTAGTGTTAAATATGTGGCCACTTACAGTGCTGAAATTCCCCTCAAAGGAAAATGCACGTTAGTTAATGTAGTTCTAGATCATGATGATGATGATCATCATCATCATTTCTTAATGCCCAGTTTTCCATGCTTGCATGTGTCTGATGGAATTTGTTGAGGCAGATTTTCTATCACCAACTCTCATCTATTTCCAAGCAGAGTAACATTTCCTCATGATCACACATGTTTTCACAGAATATTGGCCACACACAACATCATTTTTATAACAGTGACACTCATTTACAACTATTGTACAGTGTCAAGACAAGGAGACACAGGCACACTTATATACAGGCACTCATGCACACATCTTGAATCTTTTACTTGTTTTGATCATACTAGTGCCACCACCTAGAAGGATTTAGTCGAAAATGTCAACCCCAGTACTTATTTTTTACAAGTCTTGTCCTTATTCTCTTAGCCTCTTTTACCAAATTGCTAAGCTAGGGAGATGTAAACAAACCAACACCAGTTGTCAAGCATATGTAGGGACTCAAATACCTCACAAACCCAGTTACACAAATACACATATGCATTATAGATTTCTTTCATTTTCTGCCTACCAAATCCACTCACAAGGCTTTGCTTGGCCTGGTGCTGTAGTAGATTACACTTGTTCAGTGTGCCATGCTGTGGGACTGAAACAACTGTAAGCCTATGATGAATAAAGAGATAAATAAATGTCCATAGTTCATTATTTCTATTTATCACACACACACGCACGCACGCACGCGCACAATGGCATCTTTGAGTTTCTGACTTCCAAATTTATTCACAAGCTAGAGTGAAAGACACTTGCCCAAGGTACCACTCAGAACAGACTGAATAAGAAGCCATGTGGCTAGAAAGCAAACTTTTTAAACACCCAACCATGCAGGTTGATCATAGCTGGAATACTTCTTGATCATAAGCCTGTTGAGTTGGGGGTGATATCAGGCTAAACAACAACCACCACAACTACCTGTAACACTATCGCAACTACAAACCCTCTTAATACTATTAAACCTGCTATACAGTTGTCAATCGTACTAGAAATACCAGCCAGATCTCTTTTAGTTCGCTCTTTATCATGTTAAATGATTACTTTAACCATGCATGTTGGCCTACGGCTTAATAATAGCAACCACTTCTAGTGCTATTACAGCCATCATCAGCAACACTGTGAATATAAACCAATGAATGAGTTTTCATTTGGTTGCTCAGCTTACTAGAAATAGTAGCAGATTTCCCACTTATCACAAAAAGAATACAATATAGTGTTGGAGACACAAATGGAATGATCATGGTTAGAATGTCTTTGGTTATCGGTCAAAGTTAACATGGATTTCTGAAAGAGTAAATAATGTCAATTTAATAGACCTTTGTACATGTTCTCAGACGGACATCTTCATCCCCTTCAGTATAAACAGTGATGTGGGATTTGAATCTTTTTTTATTGTTTATACTTGATGGTGGAAGAGGCAGAATCCATAGCCTTTCCAAGCCCTCCCAGACTAGCAAGATTGATGCCATTGATATTCCTCTTGAAGCTTTGTAAGTCAGCATTGCAGGTGAAGATATGATTGCGTGAGAATTCCAGAAGGAAGATGTCTGGGAAGAAATGATTGGGAAAAGTTATTAATGAAGGCTGATTGGACACAACAAGAGAGGTGAGAAGAGGAGAGATAAGTGGGATGCGAATAATTGAGAGGAGGAAAGATAAGTGGCATGTGAATGATTGAGAGGAGATTATATTAGTCAACCTACTCTGTAAAGCAGAGGCCACTTGGAAAGTTTGTGGACAAAATTAAATTTGGTGGTGCATTTAGTTCATCTTAGATTTACTGCAAGTACACACCCCTCTCACTATGACAATACTAGTGAACAAGGGAATTTCTATTTCTGTTGCTGGTTTTTAACCCTAGGTCAGTTTTCGTTCAGCTGACCAATAAACTAACTCTTCCGTTTGGGACCATTGCTTTAAACACATAATTTATTTACATCTGTATTGTTATTTTATTCATATATTTGTTCCAGTCGTTGGACTGTGGCATTGCCACAGTGCCTTTAAGTGTTTATGCAGTAGTTATTTTTAGACAGCTGTTTATTGTATATTTCTCATTTTGCCAAACTGCTTAATTACAGGGATGTAACAAAATTAACAATAATTGCTAAGTGGTGAAAGACGCACACACACACAGTAAGATTCCATTCAATTTCTATCTACCAAATTCAGTCACAAGTAATTAATTGACTTTAGTAGAAGATATTTACTCAAGGCGCTACACAGTGGAATGGAACTCAAAGCAATATGAATGCTAAATGAGCCTCTGAACCACACAGCTATATCTGTATCTGTGATCCAACTGTTTTATTTTATTTTATTTTATTTTTATTTTTTTGTCCTTTTTTAGTTAGACACACCACTCAGCTTGCTCAGTTTGAATACTGAATTCCTTACTGTTTATTAAATGGGGACCATATGTTTTAAGCCTTACATCTAAGGACCAAATGTGTTTTAATAATGTCTGCATAGTCTTGGCTAGTCCCCGCTAATGACATGAAGCAGTAGACATCATATGTCTGTAGCAAGTGTGCAAGTGCTGTTGTCACTCTTTAAGGATTTCATTGGCTACATCTGGGTTATACATATATTCTCATTTGGTATGATGATGGGAGGGATGTAGCACTGTAGGAATTGTTTGAACA
>NC_142935.1:36553732-36616232 GCF_046866305.1 Octopus bimaculoides
AAAACAAATTGCTGGATTGTGCCAAAATTTGAAACAATTGTTATTGTTGGTCTTCCCATTCAGTAGGGTTGTTATTTACTTATCTATTTATATTTTCTCATTTTTCTGTTTCATGCCTCTTTCACAACCAAATAATATGTTCATTCTTTTGTTTGCATCTCAGAATTTTTTCTGTTTTTCCTTGTGTGTGTGAGAGAGAGAGAGAAAGAGAGAAAGAGTTTTGCCTGCAAAAAAATTTCAACCTTGTTTAGATAGCCCAGTGGGAGAATTGAAAATCAAAGATTTCCACAAGTTTGGCTGCCCTTCTTTTTGCTTCTTGTATTTTTTTTTTTGTAGGTGTCTTTTTTTAAAAATAAATATTGTTTCTTTTCTCTTGTATATTGTATGATGACTACTGTTTAGAATTTGTTTAAAGAGGCTTGACAAATTGAAAAAGGATATTACAATTGTTTTATATATATATGTGAAGACAATAACCTGACAGCTGCAAAAGAGAGAAAGAAAAATACTTTCAAAAAAGAAAAAGCTGAATTAGGGCACCATTGACCATAAAAGTTATTTATGTAATAACATGAATACATGAGTTATGTAACAATAGTAATAGTTTCAGATTTTGCTACAAGGCCTGTAATTTTATGGAGAGGAGGTTAGTCAATTATATTGGCCCTAAAACTTGATTGGTACTTATTTTATCAATCCAAAGGGATGACTGGCTAAGTCAGCTTCAGTGGGTTTTGTAGTGAGTAGACAAAATGCCACTGAGTGAATAGCTCTACATTGAATAAGTTGAGCACTGGAGTCAACATAATCAACTTACACCCTCCCCTAAAACTTCTGGCCTCATGCAAAAGTTTGAGATCATTATTATTATCATTATTAAGGCAGTGAGCTTGTAGAATCATTAGCTTGCTGGGAAATAGGATTAGTGGCAATTCGTCTGTCTTCACATTCTAAGTTCAAATTCTATCGAGGTCAACTTTGCCTTTCATCCTTACGTTGATGAAATAAGTACCAGTTGAGCACGGGTCAATATGACTTAATCCCTACCCCAAGTAGTAATGATTCTGCCATCTGGCCACCTTAATAATAATGATTTTGGCTCAACACCAGTATTTGACTGGTGCTGCATTTTATTTACTCCAGAAGTATGAAAGTCAACGTAACCACAGCATGATTTGAAACCAGAATGTATAGAGCTGTAAGAAATACTTGCAGGTATTTTCTCTTGTGCATTAACTATTCTGCCAGCTTACTACCTCACTTATGGCAATGTTATTGATAATAACAGAAGCATTAAAAAGCTATCTATATTTAATTCTGTAAATATTTTTTAAACGTTTAGCAAAGGATAAGAAAAAGCTAAAAATGACATAAAGTAAACTCTGATAAAACATTAAGATAGAAAATGAGATTCTACCTATATTTATAATTTATAGTTAATTTATTTATAATTAATATAAATTAATACTGTTTTCTTTATAATTTGATTCTTGGAATGATCTGATTCATAATTAATTTTTTTTTTGTTCAATGCCATATTTTATTAACCCTTTTGATGCCAACCCACCACACAGACCACCTCTGTTCAATGATATATACTTCCTGTTTTAGAGTGATCTAAATTAAAATCTTTCATTAAAATGCTGTTTTAATGTATGTTCCAAATAATGACCAACCAAGATATTTTGGTAATTTTTTTATTATTCTCAATACTAATTGAAACAAATGCAGTGCGTTTCAATAGAAATATGCTTATTAAAGGGTTAATGAAATGATGGGAGTTAGGTCCCACATATACTGCTCAACTGATGATGCACACTGGAGGTTGAACACTTTTTTCTAAAACCTAATTCCTGCTGTCTTGTGGTGCCAATGTTATGCTCTGCAATATTTAGGAACATTTAATTCCATGACTAGGTCTTCATAAATATATCAATAGATAAGGCTGTGATATCATTGTATGTAGGACATTTAGCCCTAATGTGCCCTAAGGGACCTCTATCTGTCAGGGTTGACTGATTAATCATATAGCTGCTGCTTCAGGAATATTTCTGGGCAAGGTTTTTTTATTTATTTATTTATTTATCATTATATTTCAGGCAGATAATTTAATTTTTCTTTTTTTGTCCTTGCCAAATAAATTTACACTATATATTCATTCTTCACTTCTGAAACAGTCACCGAAGAGGTCACAGAATGTGTGGTGAAAGATTTCAAACAAAGGACGAACAATAATAAAGTTGAAGTGAAGAATAAATATAAAGTGCGTATGTCTATCTGGAGGAAAAAAAAATTATCAGCCCAAAATATAACAATAAATAAATAAACCTTGCCCAGAACAAAATAGAAAAAAATGACCATCCTGAAATATAACAGTATCCATTTCAACCTACGATTTCACACTAGGAATCTTGCAAAACAAATACATTTATCATCATCACCATCATCGTTTAATGTCCTCTTTCCATGCTAGCACGGGTTGGATGATTTGACTGAGGACTGGTGAACCAGATGGCTACACCAGGCTCCAATCTGATTTGGCAGAGTTTCTACAGCTGGATGCCCTTCCTAATGCCAACCACTCTGAGAGTGTAGTGGGTGCTTTTACATGCCACCGGCACAAAGGCCAGTCAGACAGTACTGGCAACGGCCATTTATTTATTTATTTATTTATTGTGGAAAACTTCTCACCCTTCCAAGTCCCTAATATCATTCACAGGAAAGGCTGCTACTTTAGGGCTGATGCAGCTTAGAACTCAAACTTAGAAACAAGCTTAGAACTGTTAGAACTCAAATAGTCAGAGCAGATACTGCAAGACACTTGAATAGTTTTACTCTGGATTGGTACTTCTTATTCATCCCAAAAGGTTTGAAATGTAAAGTTGACCTCGGTAGGATTTAAACTGACGTCAAAGCATTGTATCCAAGATCTTGTCAACTCTGCCAATTCATCACATTAATGTGACCATATTACTAGTGAAATACTCTGTGTTGCAATTCATTTTCAAAATAGTTGGGAATTTGTAATGATGTAGTTGAAAAATCAACTGGTTTTTGTTAATTGGTGTTTGAAACATAGCAAAACATATTTACATAAAATGGAGATAATTAATGGGTGGATGATATCCTAGTTAGTATACTGTGTGGAATATCATCAATTTTTTTTTTTTTTTTTTTTGCTTTGGATACTGACTGGAATAAGGTAGCAGTCTTCTAAAAGGGCAGCAAGTCCCAGGCAGTAAATTACTGACCTATCTCCCTTCTCATTTTATCAAATTATTTGAGAGAGTGGTGCAATCTAGAGTGACTCACTTCCTGGAAAGCAACAATCTGCTGGTTCCCAACCAGCATGGTTTCCACAATGGCAGGGACTGCCTTACACAGCTCCTGCATCACTTCAACAATATCCTAAAGGCCTTGGGTGAGGGATCCAATGAAGAAGTCATATATCTTGACTTCAGCAAGGCCTTTGACAAGGTTGACCACAACATCTTGTTAAAAAAACTTTGTAACATTGGAGTGCAAGGAAAGCTTCTGAAGTGGTTTAAATCCTTTCTGGTGAACAGAATGCAGCATGTGGTGATCAGTGGTGTTCGATCAAACACAGCAAAAGTCCTCAGTGATGTCCCACAAGGCACTGTGTTAGACCCACTCCTGTTCCTTATCTACATAAATGACATCATCAGGGTCATTAAATACAGTAATGTAAAAATTTTCGTGGATGACTCTAAGCTTGTGAAGGTTGTCAATAGGATGGGAGACTGGACAAATCTTCAATTGGATCTAGTTGCTGTTATCCAATGGTCACAGAAACATAACATGCAACTGAACGAGAAGTTTGAGTTAATCCACTTTGGTAAAATGGCTACACTTAAACAACCATATATTCTTCCTTCAGGAGAACGCCTCACACATCAAACACCGCTAGGGACCGTGGTGTGACTGTCAACGATAACGTAAGTTGTCCACATAAACAAGAAAGTTGACATCACCCGCGGGGCATGCTCCTGGATCCTCAGCACTTTCCAGTCTAGAGATGCTCCAACCATTATCCTTCTTTTTTTCTAACTTTGCCCACCCTCACCTTGAATACTGTTGTCCACTATGGTCTCCCCACACGAGCCAGAATATTAAAAAGCCTGAAGCACTATAGAGATCAATTACAGGAAAAACTGATGGCATGTATGGTCTTAATTACTGGGATTGACTCGCAAATCTCAAACTGTATTCTCTCCAGCACCACTGAAAGCGCTTTATTATTTGTATGATGTGGAAATTGTTCCAACAGTATTGCCCATATGATATCGGTATCACTTTTAAATTCTACCCAAGGCCTGGTCCCCGTGCCATGTGTCCTCTACAGAAATTGTGCTTTCAGCACATCACAACACTAAGACAGAACTGCTTCTCCTCAACTGGACCGGCTCTTTTTAACCTCATTCCAAAACATATAAACGAGGAAAAAGATTTCATAACATTCAAAAAGTTCCTGGATGAATATCTCCAACAAATTCCAGATAAACCACCAACACGAATGGGCAATGGTACCTAATCGAATGGGCAATAGTGCCTAATCGAATGGGCAATAGTGCCTAAAAATAACTATACATAAATACATTACTAAATGTCTTTTCCAGATGGTGCTATTAAGTTAGCTATGACCTGGGCCAATGTGGCCGAAACCTATCTAAGTAAGTAAGTATATATATATATATATATATATATATATATATATATATATATATATATACACACACATACATACATACATATATATATGAAAAGATTTTAAGTATCTTAGTTTTCACGTTTTTCTCTACTGACTTCACATGATATCCTATAATGCTAAGTCTGTCTCAGAGAATTATTCAAGCTACCAGCACCTTGAGGTAACTCTAGTTAAAGTCTTGATGTGCTTGTTATGCAATGAGATAATATGTTAATATATAGGATGGTAAATGAAATAACTATTATAGTAACGAGGATATCTAATAAGATTGTGATGTACCCGTATCTATGTAGTAGTGATGTAATAATAATAATGACAATAATTATAATAATTGATACTTCTATCAATAATAATCCTTTCTACTATAGGCACAAGGCATGACATTTTGTGAGAGGGGCTAGTTGATTACATGGACCCTAGTGTAGCAGGACAGAGAAATGTAAAACACTGAGCTTTTTATTTAGCCCTAGGTCAGTCTTAAGCACTCAGTCACATGTTATTAGTTTGCCTAAAGATGATAGGGTTTAATTTGAGGGATTTTTGGATTCTGTTTCTATGAAGTCATGTGACTACATTGAGGTCACTTTATTGGCTTGTATTCTGAACAGCTAATTATTGTTTTCTGTCCATATCGAATGCTTCCTATAAATCCAAACAATAGTGCTTGGTAAGCTGGGATTGTCTGTGAGACTAGAAAACATTTTAAAAGATGGACGACGGAAAGTAGTGTTGGCCCAGTTCCCAGAAAATATCTAACAAGAATTGATTGGCACAAAAACATTTGTACTGTGATTCAGTGACTCCTAATATTTAATGATATGGTATGGTCTAGTATGGTACAGTGAAATTGCAATGCTCAGTATTCTATTAGGTGATAATTTACTAATATATTGGTCATTTACTGGAATCAATCAAGTAATAAAGTCAAACTAAATCAAGCTCAAAAGACATTTAAAATATTTCAAAAACTATTATCTAAAGACAACATAACTGATTCTTTCCTTGGAGAAGGCCACAAATTTGTGACTGATTAAGTCAACCCAAGTATATTACTGTTACTTAATTTTCCAAAAGCTGATGAACCATTTTGATAGCTAACACCCCTTGGTTTGTTATAACACCTCATGCTGATTACAATATAGCTAGCTATTTCTTTGCAATTTAGACTTCAATTTTCAGTCTACAATTGAGAATCGGTATATTTGTAATGATTTTCACGGAGTAATTTCACCAATGTGTATATTCAATATCGTAATTATTTTACTAAATCTCACTAAACATACACACATGCACACCACACGCACGCACACACACACACACACACACACACACACACACATGCATGGTATCATTTATGCTTTTATTTTCAACTAAGATACAGATAGTAGTATCAATGAAAAGAGGCTAGACATTGAAAAATGTTTTTTCAGGTGTTAACTAATTTGTTTTTGTTTTCATTTTGATGAATATTTGGGGTGTTTAATTAATTATATCAATTCTTTGTATATTAAATCAATGTATTTTAAATTAATATCTATATATAAGTAATTAAATCTGTGCTTGTTTATTGACATCCTCTATCGTTTTACATTAGACCAACCAAAGGCAAAGTTGTCCCTGGCGATATTAAAACTAGGGACCAAATAAAAAGAATTGAATCCTCCTGTGATTCATTTAATGTGGTAACTTTAGTGCGTTAGTCGTCTCTAAGTGATCTTTCATGCATTATGGTTAATTGACTTAAATCAAAGACTGGTTACATATCAACAGATCAGTCTACCTTGATGTAAATAGGTACTGTGGAGAAGCGTAACCCACTGCAATAAACAGTACAAGGTTTGAATGAGCTTTGGGTTTTCCATTAGTTTGCAGTGCTGATTAGAAATTATTTTCAGCAATATATACGATAGCCTAGTGTCATATTCAGTAAAGGATTCATCTCATGTTTAGCAGCAAAGGAAATTTAACTAAATTTCCATCCTTATGAATGTTAACGATTTGAAATTAAATTTCTTAATTCTCATAAGTTTGGTATCTTCTGAATCTTTTAAATAGCTAATGATTGTTTACAATGGCCTCTTCTACCAAAGGATTGTTAAAGGTATCCTCTCACACAGCTTTAAGAGTAAGAGATCAGTTGGATATCATAAATCATCATGTGCACGGTAAACTGCAAGAATCAAAACAATGGCTTGCATATTCATTCTAAATACATTCTGACAGGATTTGATCATGAATTTGCGAATTGCTGTTGTATTTTGTTGTTGGAGAGCAATTTCTCTTTTCAGACAACTATATGTTCATAGCACCCTTGGTTCGTTAATGTAAAGATGACTTTAGTACATCCAGTGTGTTGACCTTGTTATGTCTCCTCATCTAAAGCTACCTTAAACTAATGAATCTAACAAGTGTTTATGGCTCTTAATTTCAGTTGTATATCAGTTAATCTAAATCTCTATTCCCATGGATGTTAATGACTCAAAAGTGAGTTTCTTAATTCTCCTACTCTTGTTAGCTAACTTTCCTTATTAACGAATGTAGTTCAGCATGTCCTCTGTTACCAGCAGTGTTAAAGGTATCCCATTCACAAAGCTATGAGAGCATGAAAATATCAGCTTTTGAAATTCAGTAGGTTTTGTTTTATCATGTACTTGCAACAATTCCATTGAATTTTTATTTTTCTTCAGAAGTTTTTGAATGAATCATTATTTTATCAATAATGAAATTTCCATTATTTCAAAATCCCTTCTACATTATTCGTTCTAGATCACTTAATTGCCATAGTGGCCTTCTGCTTTCAATTAGTTTGAAATAAAGGCCGGTTTGTCTCTATTTCAACATAGTACGTGTGTTCTTCATAGATACATATATTTGTCAATGTATTATTATAACTATTGATTAACTGATTTTTCATTGTGGCCATCTTACTTCGATAAATTTTAAACAATCCAGTTTTGTCTCTCTCCCAAAAACCTTTAGATTTATACCATATTGTAATATAGCTATTGATCTGATAATTTTTAGACTATCCCTATCTCGTATTTTTATTCTCAAATCTCTATGAAACTTTACATGCATGCATATATATATATATATATATATATATATATATATATATATATATATATATATATATATATATATATATATACATATACACACACACACACATGTAATGTATGTATGTGTGTATAAGTAGGTATTGTGCATGATTACAATGGTGTTTCATTGTAACCCTTCCTTGAATAAATTGTAATAGAATTAGTTGTGATCATTGAACAGTCCCTGACAACACTAATTGTGAAGCCAGTCTTACAGCACAAAATTAACCAATGAAAAAGCTGTTTGAATGGCATTCTACATATGGCCTTCCCAGCTTTATTCTCTGATAATCTTTTTTCTGACTTCAGCCCATTGGACTGCAGCTATGCTAGGACACTGCCCTTCAGTGAGTTTTTATTGATCCCAGTGACCCTAGTTTTTATTTCAGTTTATTATTTATTCTACCAATCAATATTTTATTGATTGGCTAAGTTACCATTTTGACACATTTTTGTTTTTAAACTAACAGTACTGTGTCAAACACACAGACTCAAACACAAATCTATAAATGTATAAAGGGGGTGAATTTGTGTGTGTAAGTACAGATATATAAGCATGTATGCATTAACACACACATACAGTCACAAGACAGGCTTCTGCACAATATCCACATCCCAAATTGTGCATACAAATATATTAAATGCTGTGTTAGAAGAGAATTGGTAGCAACATTCCTTAGGTTTGTTGGACAACTAAATATAATTGTTTTTCTCTTTCCTTCATTATTATTAGGGTGCTTAGTGACTGGCAAATTGTATTCTGCAGTTAAATGACAGCTGAGATAGTATAAAAATATTATACCAACTATGTCTGAGGGTTGGATTTGCAGTCAGTCTGGAGTACAATGAGTGATCCAGTCACTTAGTCAATGATAAGTGATAGGTTTATGATTCAAGACCCTTCAAAAACTTGTTGCTGTTTCTGTTTCAGACATGTCACTTCTTATTAATTCTTTTACTTTATTTTTGATGAAATATGCTGCCTTTGTTTCAATTAATCTTGAAAATAATGAAAAATCTTGTGAAATAACTATATCATTATTAATCTGTTGGAACATAAATTACCCCAAAATTTTGATGGAAGCTTTATATTCAGATCACTTTAAAACAGGTAGTTTGTATCATAGAACCAGGGGTAGTGTCAGGCTGGTTAATATCAAAAGAGTTAAGGTTGTCAATGTTAAATCCACTTATTGAATTGTATGCGTCAATCAACTTTCTGAAAATAAAACATAATTGCTTGTAATCAATTTTGAATATCAGGGAAGCTTTTTTTTTGTTGCTCCCTCCATTTTCAAAAATGCATATATGCATATGTATTTCTATTCATTGCTTGACAATTTCATACTGGGGTTAGGATAAAAAGATGCTTTGAAAATTCTTTTGAATATTAGTGAGCATGCATAGCATCAAAGAACAATTTTTTTTCCCTTCTTTTGTGCATCATCTTCAACAAACCTCAAAGGTCACCTAAGTTCATCTGTTGATGACCTTCCAGTTTCTGAGTGCAAGCTTTGGGCAAATCAGTAGAACATAGTAATTATTGATGTATATGGACATTGTAGCCTGAGAGGATTTTTCAGTTTAATCTCTCCTATTGTATATTGGCTCACCATCATATCTTGCAAACACCAAGAGATATGTTGGCAGCTTCTCCTAAATGTCTGATTAAATAGTTCTTGTGTGTGTGTGTCTAAATGTGATGTGTACTGTGTAATTTTAGTGTACACATATATGTGTGTATGTATGTAGATGTGTTCCAGTGTGATGATGTACTTGAAGAGGCAGATACCTATATCAACAGCACTTCCAACGAATCGCCATCATCTGTCTTATTCTGGCAACAGCCCTTTGCAAATAAATCAAATACACATAAACACACTTTCACATTCACATGTAGACACACAAACCTGCAACACAACATACAAATACCACTCACAAATACACACTCACACCTTCAACATATACAATGCGCAAGCACATCACTCACTCATATCTTCCTGTCTGTCTGTCTGTTTCTCTCTCATGGTCTGTGTTAGTAAAAGTATCAGAAGGAATGACAAATTCAACTTTGTTGCAATCATTCATTAGGTGTGTGTGTTGTGTGGTTATAGAGTACACTTCTGAACTACATTGTTTTGGGTTCAATTCCATTGCCTGCACAGCACCACAAGCAGGTGACTTCTGCTGTAGTCAGCTAACCAGTCTTGTGAAGGGGTTTAGTAGATGGACCTGAAAGAAGTCTATCATAAATAGATATGAATATGTATGTGAGAGACTGAGAGTGTATGTGCATGTTTGTGTCTCTTTGTCTTGACTTCATGTGATTGCTGTAAATGAATGACATTCATTTCCAATATTCAATTAAATTTGTCTGGTTATGGGGAAATATTACCTTACATGGAACCAGATAGGGATTGGTGACAGGAAGGGTATTTTTCAGAGAACATCTGCTTCAGTCATCTCCACCCAGCCAATATTAGCATGGAAAAAAGACATTAAGACAATGAATATTATTTTATTATTAACCAAATAGTTATATATATAAATATATATGTGTGTGTGTGTGTGTGTATTGACTTCTATTTCCCTGTTTGCATCACCGAACCATTGTGTGTGTGTAAGTAGTTTACTGTGTATATATCCAGTGTATAATCCAGTGGACCAAACCCAGGATTTACCCATTGGATGAAATACATTGGGATTAATTAACTCAAATAATCCAAAGTGTTCATTACACTTAATGTGGTTAGCCATAACTTCAATTATAATTGAATGCTTGAAATGTACACACCTGGCTATATTAACCCTATCTATCACTATATTATATACATATATATGTGTGTGTGTGTATACACTCATGTTTTGAGTTCTATTTTTCTGTTTTCATCATGTATGTGTATATGTCAGTATGAATGTTTTGATTTTGTGCATTGCATGCAAATATTGAGCTAAAAAATTTGCTGACATCTGTTGACACTCCTTGTCAACAATTCATCCTGTAGTTCTGTGCTTTCAAAGATGAGTGCAATAAAAATAATTCCTTCATAAATAGATAAAGGTTAGCAACAGGAAGAGCATGCAACTGTAGAACTGTGCCTGAGTAACATGTATTCCTCAAATTTATTTCACTTTTGTTTTATCCATATTTCTTTATTGCCCACAAGGGGCTAAACATAGAGGGGACAAACAAGGACAGACAGAGGGATTAAGTCGATTATGTCGACCTCAGTGTGTAACTGGTACTTAATTTATCGACCCCGAAAGGATGAAAGATAAAGTCGACCTCGGCGGAATTCGAACCCAGAACGTAACGGCAGACGAAATACCGCTAAGCATTTCGGCCGGCGTGCTAACGTTTGTGCCGGGTTGCCGCCTTTGTTTTATCCATGCTAAAGAGAAGCATACATAAAATGGTTGTCAAGCACATGAACAAACACAAACACACACTTGTGTATACTTGTATGCATATACATGTACATACTGACACATAATAGTTTGTGTGTCTTATATAAACATGCATACATACATGCTATTGGCTCCTTTGGTTTCATTATGCTGTCATATTTTTGTCCAACTATGTTTCTGCACTTCGTCTATACTTTTACACGCTTTTTCTAATACATATATACATATATATATTCAGGAGTAAACAGGCAAAGAGAAGCAGATGTAATGAGTGTATTTACATGGAATACAAATAAGCAAAAAGAATGATGCAATAGTCCTAACTTAACAGCTGTTTCAGATGACCCACGAGGGCTGCTGTAGACATGTATATTATGTACATAACATTGTGGGTGTATGGAATAACACAAATTATTATATTTAAACCCATGGAGCAAAATCATCCTCTCTGTGTGTGTGTGTGTGTGTGTGTGTGTGTGTGTGTGTGTGTGTGTGTGTGTACGCACGTTTCATGTTCTGCTGTAACTCTTCATTATTAATGTTAATCATTTTGATGTTATTTTAATTTCATAATTCACTTATTCTACTTTCTACACATACACTCCACTGTCACCCTATCCTCCGTTCAACATGTAACTCCCATGACCAGTCATTTAATCTCTTACTATTTTTTGCTTTAATTGTTAATAGCCTGACAACTTCAGTATTTCCAATGCACTACTACTGCTACTACTTGTCTGTTTCTCCCTTTATTTTCTTTTTGCTATTATTATACTTAGTTTCCAGATGTGTATTTTTGTTCAAAAAGAGAATTGTAAAGTCAGCATCCCCTCCTCCTCAGGTGGTAGTAATACCAAAACATATAGAGACAAAAGTTACATATAATTTATTATATATAATATCCATACATACATGTGTGTGTGTGTGTGTGTGTGTGTGTGTGTATATATATATAATTGCAGAAGTGACTGTGGGTAAGAAGTTTGTTTCCCAACAATGTGGTTCATGGTTCAGTCCCCCTGCGTGGCACCTTGGGCAGATGTCTTCTACTATAACCTCAGACTGACCAAAGCCTTAAGAGTGGATTTGGTAGACGTTTACTGAAAAAAGCCCATCATATATATATATGTATGTAAGTATGTATGTATATTTTTGTGTGTTTGTGAGTCTGTGTTTGGCCCCATCATCGTTTGACAACCTATGTCGGTGTGTTTGCAACCCCATAACTTAGCTGTCTAGCAAAAGAGACCAATGGAATAAGTACTAGGCTTACAAAGAATAAGTCCTGGGGGCGATTTGCCAAACTAAAGGCAGTGCCCCATCATGGCCACATAGTTCTGGGTTCATTCACATTGTGTGGCACCTTGGCCAAGTGTCTTTTACTATAGCCACAGTCTGACCAAAGCCTTGTGAGTAGGTTTGGTAGACAAAAACTGATAGAAGCCTGCCATATTTATATATATATATATATATATATATATATATATATATATATATATATATATATTATATATGCTAGCATGGAAAGCGGACGTTAAACGATGATGATGATATATATATATATATCTATATATATATATATATATATATATATATATATATATATATATATATATGTATGTATGTATCTATCTATCTATCTATCTATCTATCTCTCTTTGTGTGTGTGTGTCTGTGTTTGTCCCCCATCACCATTTGACAACCAGTGTTGATGTGTTTACATCCCTGTAACATAGCAGTTCAGGAAAAGAGACTGATAGAATAAGTAGTAGGCTTCAAAAACTAAGTCCTGTGGTTGATTTATTTGACTAAAAACCCTTCAAGGCAGTGCTCCAACATGGTCGCAGTCAAATGATTGAAACGAATAAAAGAAGAAAAGAATAAATTAAAACACATAAGAGAATTTTATGTTGTGCCTTAGGACTAAGCTTCATCATCATCATTGGTTTAATATTCACTATTCTATGGTCCCATGGGTTGGACAGAATTTCGTTGAGGCAGGTTTTCTGCCGCTGGCTACCCTCCCTGTCATCAACCTTCATTTGTTTCCAGGTGAGGTAATATTTCCCCATGACCTGACATGGTTTTTATGGAAGATTGGAAATTAAGGACACTGCTTGCATGACGGGAATGCTCATTTGCATCTACCATGTGATGTCAAAGCAAGAAAACAGTAGCACATGCATGCATACATGCATACATGCATACATACATACATATGTCCGTACATATAATTGAGTTCTTTTAATTTCCATTTACTAAATCCACTCGTAAAGCTTTGGTTGAGTCTTCAATTAATATGAAGATACAAAACAACTAAAATCCAAATGACAATGCTTACATTCATTCTAGCAAGCTCATCTTCTGATGCAAAATACAAACAATAGGAAGCCACATTCATATTTGAGTCTACTAGAATGTGTGAAGAATGGATGTACACTTCGTAAATTGTTTAGTTTCTATAAATATGTTATACTACTTATTTTGTTAGTTTGAAAGCCTGAAGTAAATGGTCATCATCACTGTCATTTAATGTCTGCTCTTTTGTATATATGTGGGTTACATGAAATATGCTGAAGCAGATTTTCTTTGGATGCTTGCTCTTCTTGTCACCATCCCTCACCCGTTTCCAAGCGAGGTCATATATTTTCCTAGCTAAACATGCTTTACACGGAAGGCGAGAGATGAATAACCGTATTTTTATGACAAAGATGCTCAAATCTGACCTTGTCTAGACAAGGATGGACATGAGGACACACACATGCATTATATATATGATGGGTTTTTGCAGTTTCCATCTATCAAATCCACTCACAAGGTTTTGGTCTGTCAGGGGCTTTAGTAGATGACTCTTGCTCAACATGCCGGGAAGCAAGCTTCTTAACCTCATAGCCATACCTGCACCTCTACTCCACTTATATTTTCAGAACACAACATTTAATATCAATATGATTTGGAGAAGTTGTGCAAATTATGTTCAGTTACTTCAGTCAGTTACTTTAAGTGACCTTAAAGTACCACAAGAAAAGAAAGGTAGTGTACTTAGATATAGCGTGAATTGAATTTTAAAAGTGTGACTCACTGAATAAAATAGTGTCCGAAATTAAATCTGGCATTCTCTTCTTTTGGCATCCATCTTCCCACTGCTTTCATTTGTACAAATAATTACCATGATGGTTTGACACATTGGCACAAGGCCATGACAATCATAGATTCAAATGAATATAGTTAATTGAATCAAGCCTAGTATATGATTCAATGACAGAGTAATGATTTCTTATATTGATACAAATATCTACTGGTGAGTAAGAACTGATGAATTGATTCAGTATTTTCACTGGTATTTATTTCATGAATGATACTGAAACAAACTTGGACAACAAAACAAAACAAAGTGCTGATATTCTCTGACAAATCATATATATCCACATCTCTTAAATATTCACACACACATACACACACACTATGTTTGAATGTAGTAGAAACATGATTTAAAAGTAGTCAATGCACACATGTCGTGTGTGTTTGTGTGTGTATGGTGCCACTTAAAATACTCCAGTGCCGGTGCTGCATAAATGCACCCATACCGGTGGCAAGTGGAAATCACCTAGCACATTCTGTTTAGTGGTTGGCATTAGGAAGGGCATCCAGCCATAGAAGCCATGCTACAACAGACAGTTGGAGTCTAGACAGCTCACTGCTAGCCAGCTCCATGTCAAATCACCCAACCCATGCCAGCATGGAAAGCAGATATTAAACAATGATGGTGATGATGATGATATATTTCTGTTGCAAGCTGAGACTAGTGTTTCATTGTAGCTAGTAGTTTCGTAATTATGGCTATCACATAATGAAGTAAAAGGCACTGATAATGTATGCTTCAATCGATGTTTTCAAGATTTTCAAAAGTAATATGAGAATTTGGTAGAATATATGTTGTTGTGGCACCTTGAAGTTTTGAATTTTATGTTGACTGGACACTTGTCTTGGTACCAAGGTTATGAACAGATGTTAAGGTAAACAAACAGTGTAGGACTATAATGGCCAGAAAGGGGCTGTGGTTTGAGTTCTGATGGATCCTTATATGTTAAATTCGTTGCTAAGCTCATTACTGATTTTGTTAACTGTACCTCTTATACATGACTTCTATGACATTCATCAGCCATTTGCCTACACTTAGGTTTCTTCATGATTACAGAGAATGGTTTCCAGTCAAAGATTCCTGGGTCAACAAATGCTGGGTTTAGGGGCTTTCCCTTGATTAAACAAGTCTCCCGATGTTTGTCTCATTAGGAAGATAAGTTAGTCTTCCTTTCTTATATAAATTCAAATGGCACCTCATCTTGACTAATTCTCTTCCTCATGACTTGTGCAATAGACAGTTTGGAACTTTCATAACCTGATTCAACATTTTGATGCATCTGTAATTGCCTCCATCTTGTGCATCTTTACTCTTACAGCTTTTAACAGTTATGTTGCAACACTAGGCATTGGGTATGATATTTTCTTGTATTATGTGATCAGTGTTGCTAGTGTCTAGTCTGTACATTACTCTGCCAGATAGTTTAAGCATCTTACTGGTAAATCCTGATACACAAACTCCCTTCCTAGCTCAATTTCGTTTACTACCAAATGCTTGGACCCTTCATTGTATTTCCTCTCTATCTCTCTCTCTCTCTCTCTCTCTCTCTCTCTCTCTCTACATATATATAAATTGTGTGAAGGTACATATAAAGTATGTGATGCATATATATATATATATGAGATGAATAAATATTTTTATTTATTTTATTTGTTTGTATGTGTGCGAGTATATATATACACACACACACATCTATTCGGGTTTCGTATATTATACATATATATATATTTATCTGTATATTTATATATATATATATTTGTATGTATATTTACTTGCATACTTTTATTTGTCCATCTGTATGTGTATATATATATATAACGTCATGTACCCAGATATGCATCTATATATACATGTAGATGAAGGTATGTACATATATATGCATATACTCATATATTATTTATATATATATATATATATATATATATATATATATATATATATATATATATATAACCACGTGTGTAATAGATTTATTTATTGATTCACACACACACCTGTATATATAGATGATGCAAGAATGTATATATATTATATATGTGTGTATGAATATATATATATATATATATATATATATATATATATATATATATATATATATATATATAAATACACACCTACACACACAAACATATACATACTCTCTAATATACCTGTGTAAGCAACTGCACTCTCCTGCAGAAATATCTCTTAGAAATATAAAGGAGAGCTTTTCTGTTGTAGTAGTTGAAATCGGCTTTGCCTGTCTTTTCTCAGTTGCCCTTGTGCATAATTTACACCCCAGCAACAACAGCTGGTGGCTCGCTCATTGTAACTGTGCATGTCATTGCATATTTATTCTGCGCTATTCACTCGGCCAAACTCTCCGCATCTGTTTATATTCAATATGCTACAGGTGATCTGCAATTCGATATAACATGAATGGTGTGTCACTGCACACCTGAATGATCATCTCTGCTGCATTTGTTGTTGTTGGAAGTGGTAGTCTCTCTCCCTCCCTCCCTCTTTCTGTTTCTCTGCCTTCTCTTCTTGCTCTCTCTCTCTCTTTCTCTCTCTCTCTCTCTCTCTCTCTCTCTCTTTGTTTCTGTGTGTCTTCTTTTCTCTTTTCTGTCCCACCACCTTACATATGGAAGCATATGCATATGAAACCAACTTGGTCATTCATGCATTGAAAAAACAAAATGCATAAAAACACTGGATGAAGTGCTACTGGTCGTGCAACTAGTGATAGGGTTAGGTTTAGGGTGATGGTGCTTGTTCATAAAGTGGTGGCAGATGTGTTGGTGCTAGTTCATGAAGGGGTGGTGGTGGTGGTTCATAAGGCATTGGTGATGGTGCTGCTGTTGGTGGTAGCAATCCATTTGGTTGGGGTGGTAGTGGTTTATATAATGTTGAAAGTAATTCATGATACAGAATCATTGATGTTGGGTCATAGTGTTGATGGTGGTTGTACAAGTAGCAGTAGAAGGTGGTAGTCACAGCAGTGTTGTTAGTGTGAATGTGTGTGTGTGTGTGTGGAGGGGCATCACTGATGCTGATATTATTGATGGTAGTGGTTGTGCTATTAATAATTTGTATTAATGTTATTATTGGTGTCAGTGGTGGCGGTGGTGGTGGTGGTGTATAACCCTCGGTCACTCCTAATTGAGAATATATTTGATCAAAGTGATGATCATCGCATCTTTCTTTGTTAGATATTTAAGACTATATTTACATAAACATTTTGTTAGGTCTGATTTGAAAGAGCCTTTGTTGCTATTTTTTGCAGTTCCTGCAACCACATAGAGGCTCCTTTATTTGTTCATTTGTGGTAGGAATGGAAATAGTAGAGATGGTATTGTTTGTGATAATAGTGGTGACATCAATGATTATAATGGTGATGATAGCAGATATTTTTATGCTGTTAATTTCTTGGTGTAAAAGAGTGGTAAATTTGGCAACCTGTTCAAGTATTAGACAAATGCCTTGTGCTGTTTCTTCTAGCTCTTTAGATTCTGAGTTCAAATGTCACTGAGGTTAACTTTACCTTCTATTCTTCCGGAGTCAGTAAGATAATGTACTAGTCAAGTGCTAGAATTAATATAATCAATTGTACCCCTCCCCTCCTTGCCACTCAAACTTCTGTCTTGTGCCTATATTGATAACAGTCACTGTTACTTTCTGAGTGTAAACTGTTTATTGAAATATAAGCCAAATTATGTTGAGTATCATTATTATTATTTTGCATTTACATGTGTATCTGTAGAATATTAAGTCTGATTATGTCAAACACTTCCCCTACAAATATTTGTGGTTCAAGGTAAGCTGTATGAGTCTGCTAAGATTTTTTTCAGTATAGTATCAGAGCATTTGTTGTAACCCTTTGTGTGGTTCAACCTCTTCAGATCAGTTTTCCTCATTTCTTCACATAACTTTCTCCGTTTTTCACTCTTGCAAATTCCTTACACCACAATGGCTTTGCAGTTCTTTGCTCAACTACCCACCCTTTTATACAGATCACATGCCCTTACCAGAGAAGCCTTCTATTTTGCACATTATATCAAATTCCTTGTATATACTGATAATTTCTCACAATATACATAAACAAATGTCATATCTCGCTATCCTTTCATTTATACATGTTCCATCCATCTATTTCACATTATTTTTACCTCCGCCAAGGAAGTAGGTTATGTTTCCATTGGTGTTGGTTTGTCTGTCTGTCCGTCTGTGTGCAAAATAACTCAAAAAGTTGTATATAGTATTTGATGAAACTTGCAGGAAAAGTTGATAATGACACAAGGAACAGATGATGAAATTTTGATAGTGATCTGGGAATTTTTATGGATCCTTGAAGGATTTTTCATTTGTTATATTTACTTTACATTAAGTATTACAATGTTATGTTCTTTGATTATCTCTTTTGAAAACACGTTCATCGTTTGCACATAACCTATGGTAGCGTTGCTGTTTCCAAAGTTTATTTTTATTTCTCTATTAGTAATTTTAATCGCATATCTATCTTAAAATGAGTTGCTTGGCAGACGTTTGTGGAGGATGACATGCCAAGACTTGACTATTGGGATCGACTCAAATAGCTCAGGCTTTGCTCCCTTCACCACCGCTGTGAGCTCTATATCAAGTGTATGATGTGGAAAATATTCCATCAACATTGCTCATCTTTAAAATTCTTCCAAGGCTTGGCCCCTGTGCCATCCATCCACTACAGGAATGTTTGTGTCGTATCACAACACTATGACAGAACTATTTCACCTCAATTGGCCCTGCTCTCTTCAAAATCATGCCAGATACACATAAAGGAGGAAAATGACTTCACGGCATTCAAACGCTCCCTAGATGATTACCCACAACAAATACCACCCACATCCAGACATGTCTCTGAAAACAATAATCCTCTGCTTGAATGGACTATGGTTCCCCAAAGCTGATTGTGTATCTCTTCCAGGTGGTGCTATTAAATTAGACATGGCCTGAGTTAACTTCAGCCGAAACTTATGTAATCTAATCTATGCTGTAACCATTTAATCAAAGCATGTCAACATGGGTAGAGGTTGATATCTTAACATTTCTGATGGTCTTAAGTATAAAAAAAGATTATTAAAGATTTATATAGAACTACATTCAGAGTTTGTCTATAAGCTATTGTGTTTAGACCTGGTTTCTATCCTCAAACTGTTCCATTTTGTAGATGCAAGTTTTTTTGTTTTTTTAATAAAGCATTCTGAAATTAGAAAAATCAAAAATCTGCAACCATCTTGGTCCTATGAGTATCGGATAAGAGATTTTCAATTGTGTAAAGAAACTGATTGTGGTGATCATAGTTTTGATGGTGATTGTGGTGAAAGCAGGGACAGATGTTGATAAGCTGAACCAGGTTGGCAAGTGAAACACCATTATTTGTGTATTCTACTGACGTGACAGGAGCCAATGAAAGAGCCTCTATGTAGTCATGTGACCTCGTAGGAATAGCAGCCAACTCTTACCACACCCTACAGAAAGATATTGGTGGCAAGCATAGTGCTGATTACACTATAACTACAAGACACTGTGGTAACAGTTAGAGGTCCTTTGACCATATGTTGCTCGGCCGAATCTGGCCTTTGGCTAGATAACGGTGGTGGGGAGGAACAGTTCAACATTTATAGTCATCCAATTTACATTGTTATGCTGTTGGGTGATTTGTTAGGTGATCAGCAAATTTTCTTGCATCTGAGTATTCCACTCTGGATGTTTTATGAATATGGAACATTAGAGCAGCAAGTAATACGTTTTATTTGCAGCTCTCACTGCAATGAACTCTCATCCATCACCTGGTATGCAGATATATGTGTATATTTCTGTGTGTGTGTGTGTGTGTGTGTGTGTGTGTTTTTGTGTATACATAAAAATATAAACACTATGTCTTTTTAGGTCTTTTATGTCATTCTGTTTAGATATTTACATATTGATGAAGTAACCGGTTTTAGGATGGATGCATGTCTTTCTTTGTAACTATCCAACTGTAGAAGTAGATATTGACTTGCTGTCAGGAAGGCACACTGAAGCAAACCATCATATATGCTTTGTTTTAAGGGTACATATAGGTCAATGAATGTAACAAGTTTTCAGCTTATAACTGTATGATCTATAGTCTAAGTAAGTGTTTTTTGAATTTAGTAAATATTATGTCTGTATGAGTACCTTTTATTTAAACAATGAATCTGTGTCAAATTATCTCTTCCGTCAATGTAAAGAAAGGCAATGTATGTATTCCAAAACTGAATATATTGAACATGCCCATTAAATACTCAATCCGCCATAGACGTCATACAACTGCTTTTTCTTTTTTTTTTTTTCCTTTCCTGTATTATTTCTATTACAAAGGACTCTAATACATACTGGTTTCCAGTGCTATAGTGATGTTACACACTTGTGCAAGCCTTATCAGTTGGTCATCTGACAGACTTTAATGGAAAACCCTAACACATAGCAAATCATAAGATACCTACAAATATTTAGCTTCAATGCCAAAAATAATTACATCTCTTCAGAAACCAAATACTTGGAAGAGGACAATGAAGAAAGTTTTATATTTTTCTTCTTTTCCTTTTAAGTTTTCTAAAATGGGAACAAGGCTAGCTGTTTTGTAGAGGAAGTTAGGTGATTGCAATATCTCTAGTACTTGACCAATAGTATATATTATCAACTGAAAATATGAAAGGCAAAATTAACCTCAATAAGATTTGAACTTTCAATTTTAAGAGTTCAAAGAAATATTGGTTTCAAAATTTGGCACAGGTCTAGCAATTTTGGGTAAAGGGATAGTCGATTACATTGACCCCAGTACTCAAATAGTACTTATTTTATCAATGTCAAAACGGGTGAAAGGCAAAGTTGAGCTTGGCAGAATTTGAACTCACATCATAAAGATAAATGAAATGCTGCTAAGCATTTTGCTTAGCATGCTAATGATTCTGCTGTCTTGACACTTTAAGAGAAATATTGCAAAGTATTTTGTCTAATACTGTAACAACTCTGCCATCAGATGTTGAAGGTTGTACACAACTTACACTGGAGACAACTTGTTGCTTTAGCCTCACTGTTTCTTGTCCAGTGATGCTTTATTGCCATTACTAAGCTCACATTACACATCAAAGCAGCACATCTTGTCCCTATTTCTGTATGTTCTCACAATACCCCTTACTCTTCTGAATGTCGCATTGAATTCCTCATTCTAACTCAATGTTGATGTTCTCTCTGATTGATTTAGTGTACAGGCAACACTGTCCAATAACAGTATCCTACCTCATTGATGTTATACCTCATTGATTCTACCAGTGTTCTACCTCATTGATTTAAGAGACTGATAACGATAATTGAAATCCTTTTGTGTTCTCTGTGGGTATTACAGTATGTGGAATTGTTCGACAAGTGGGAGATTGAACTTGTGTCACTGACTTCCTTTTCTGCAGGAATTTAACCACCTATGTATGTTTACACACCTGTCTTCGTTTTTTGTTTTGATTTTTTTTGTAAATTCCAACTATGTATGTTATGATCCTCACTAGATACACATTATTTTATACACATACACACGCACATGTATTTTTTTTTACTGGCTTCAGTCATTTGACTGTAGCCATGCAGGTGTTTCGGATTTAGTGGCTTTTAGCCAGTCATACCAACCTTAGTACTTAGTTCACGCAGGTATTTTTTCTATTGTTCTATATTGTACCACTTGGCTAAGTTGACATTTTTTGACACGGTATCAGTTTTGTTTTATTAATTCATGGTATTAGATAATACACATAAACACAGATGAACAGACACACACACATATGCATACACATATATATCGACATAAAATACGTGTTTCAGAACAGATTTTGTTGACAAATCTCACTGACTAGATACTAGTAAAGCTGATGCTGCAGTAGAAAAAATTTATATTAAGTACTGCATAATGAGATTAAAGCAAAAAGAGTAATAGATGGTAGTATAAGGAAGAGAATGGGACAGTAGATGGAGACTTACCAGGAACAGAATGTTGGGAGAGGCCAATATGTAGATGCTATACATCTCAACCTCCATCATCATTTTAATGTCCTTGTACCACACTTGCATGGCTGGCTGGCTGGCTGGCTGGCTTTTCCCCAATACTGCTTCTCAACTCAGACCTTACTCGTCCTTTCCATGAGATTCAGTCACTCAACATCAGATTTCACCATTTCTTCTCATGCCTTTCATATTTGCAAGATCCTCCCACTATACTTACTTGGTTCTTCTTTATTTAACTATATCATTCCTCTGTATGTATCACATGTCTACCGACTCGGTCCTCTCTCTTGCACTCTTCACTTTATCCCTTTTGTACAAAGATCTCTTTTTCAGCACGTTTGTGCTCCAATGATCAAGTACACTAACATTACATACTATATGAAATGGGCTTGCCTCATTATATATGTGTGTGTGTGTATACACATACATACATACATACATACATACACACAAACACACACACAGATAGACACACATATATAAACATCATCATAGTAGTCATTTTTCCATGCTGGTATGGAAGAAATCTTATTAGGGCAGTTTATATTTTTTATTGGTGGATATTCTCCCTGGTGCCTAGCATAGCTTGCTTTCCAAGTAATGTATTGTTTTGCAATCCACCAGTCCTCATTCATCTAGTGAATTGCAGAACACTCATCTATTGAACTGCAGAATAATTGTTGATGAAACAAAGTAAACGTCCTTTTCTTTCACTCAAATGGGACGAATGACAACATACAGAATTGACACTTCCATATATGTACTCTCTCTCAATCTCTCTCTGTCTCTCTCAAACACACACATGCATGTATAATAAACATCCTTAGAGTTTCCATCTACAAGTTCCACTCTACACTCACCTGAAATTCCACTCAGTAGAGGAGAACCTAAAAAGTATCTGGTTATAAAGTGGAATTTGTAACTGCACAGTGAAGTCTGCTCTTAGTCACTACATTAATGTGTGTGTGTGTGTGTGTGTGTGTGTGTGTTTATATATATATAAATAAAACAAAATGTTTATGTGAAAAAATCTGCCACTTGTCTAAAATGCTGTATATACTACTATATGTGATTAATATCAGTTGATAAATATTTAAATACACCCTACTACTTATCTCTTCATTTATCAATATCTATAATTGTATTGTATATTGCGAACTGAAGGACAGGAATGCGACATGTTTCAATGTGACATTTCATGAAACTGAAATAGCTATATTTTCAAACCCCAAATGCTTAAATATTTATGTATATTTGAGTGGTATACTCTTAAATGCCCAATACATTTGAAAATTATTAAAAATGTAAATGAATTTATATATGTGTGTGTGCGCACGCACGTTTGTATATGCATGTGTATTTGTATGCGTATGTATATACACATTTATGAGCATGTGTTTATATATGTGTATGTGTGTGTGTGTGTATTTGTATGTATATATATATATGTGTGTATAATCTATATATGTATGTGTGTGTGTGATGGAGTTGCTGGGTGTGTATATATACATATTATTTTAGTCTTGCCATTAGATTTGTCGTTTTTTTTCCTAAATTCCTGTTCTGAAAGCATTTTAAAACTAATATGATAAATATCATTCATGATAATAATGACTTCTAAAATAGACAATAAAAATACAGAAAATTGTTAGTGCATCAGACAAAATGCTTAGCTGCATTTCTTCTGACTTTATGTTCTGAGTTAAAATGATGTTGAGGCTCAGTTAAGTATAATAGCAGTCAAATACTGGGGTTAATATACTCAACCAGCCCCTTTACTTCTAGAAAATTGCTAGACTTTTACCAAAATTTGAAACCATAATCGTCATCGTTGCTGTTATTATTATTATCACTACTACTACTACTACTACTCCTCCTCCTACTACTACTACTACTCCTACTACTACTCATTTTTCTGCTTTTGGACCTGCTACTTTTTGCTGTTTTGACCTCTGCTCTTGTTTGCTACTCCCCTTTTCCTTTTGTTTTTCTTCTTGTTGCAAATAGAAATTCTTCAATTGGTTTTTACTATTACACATGTAGCAACTGGGTTTCTGCTCTGTAGAAACAGTCTGACAGAACTTCTTACCACACTCTCAATGAGTTACAATTCTGGGATAGCACTGCTGCCATTAAGGGTCATGGGGACCTAGCATCCATATCGACACAATCTAACTCTAACCATATGTTGTTGTAGGTCTCTTTGCACATCACATGGCTATTTTCTCATGCAAATGTGACAGCATCTGTAGGAATATCTCTAACTGTGGTCATCATATAAGTAACACGTAGACAGCTGTGATTATAGGCTATGGGTAGGTCTGCAGTGCACCAGCTTTGCCTAACTCCTTGCTTCATGTTCTGCCTGAAAGGTCTGGTACATGCTTCAATTACAGGAGTACACATCCAGTTGTGCACTGATACAGATCTCTTTCTAACTCTTCTTTTACTGGCCTATGCAGCCTCACCCTTGATGATTGAAAAACATCTTTCTTATTCATCATCATTAACATCATCATTTAATGGTGTTTACCTTGCATGCTGGCATGGCCATTCGTTTTTACCTGCTTTTGTTTCTCTTGAGCTGACTCAAGTTGAGTTTGTTACTTCTTGTGGTACACTACATTAACAAAATTTGAAATGTTGTTGATGATGGTAATATTTCCATTCTCCATATTGACTTGAAATCACATATTGGATAATATGATATGGTTGAAACTATACTAAATATTACCCATAATAAATAAATAGAAAACTAAGTATATAAAGACAATGATCATGGCTGGAATGTCTTTATTGATGGGTGTAAAATGTCGGCCAACATGAGGGTTAAATTAGATAACAACAATAGGCACAGGTGTAGTCATGTGATAAGAAATTTACTTCTCAGTCACATAATTCTGGTTTCAGCCCTTAGGCAAATGTCTTTTACTTTAGTGTTAGGCTGACCAAAGCTTTGTGCATGGATTTGATGGATGGAGACTGAAAAGAGCCTGTTGTATATGTGTATGTGTTACTGTTTCCTTGCTTATACATCATATGATAGTTGTAAATGAATGTAACTGTTGCACTTGCAGTGCCCTTTGTTTCTGATCTCCCATGAAACCATGATAGATACGGAGAGCATTACTTTACTAGGAAGCAGGTGAGGGCTGGTAACAGGAGGGGCATCTGGCCATAGAAAAATCTGCCCCTACAAATTTTGTCTGACCTACCCAAGCATAGAAAAGTGGTCAATAAATGGTGGTGATGATGACGAATATCAAGCAAGAACTCTGAAATATCCAATTCTTTATAAATCTAATGTAAAGCCAGTGAAAAGAAATATCTTCGGAATGAAAGAATGAAAACTGATGCTTATTTCTTTCAAATACATTCTCTAATTATTCATTCTTTCTATGTTGAAGTGAAATAAAAAAAAAGTACAAAATACAAAAGTAGAGTTAGAGAGAAAGAAAAAAATAGGAGAATATTTGTAAGCTCATAGCTTTACAAAAGAAAATATTCAAGATATCTAATTTCATAGAATAAAATTCATTATGCATAACCTAGTTTCTTTTTAGTAATTTTTATGGTCAGATATGATGACAGAGGAACTTATTTTTTATTCACAACAAATCACTCACAAAAGAACGCAAAAGGTGTTATAGTTGTAAACATACACATACACCACATATCACTTACTTGGGCACCCACACCCATGCAAATATTCTTAAATACTCTCAAATTTGCCTTTACACACACTCACCACATAAGCTTACATGCAGAACCACGCAGACACACAAATAAAGAAGTTCAAATATGCAAAAATGATTGAAAACCATTCATTTACATACTTCTGTGGCTTTGTGTATGTGTTTTCATACATTTTTTACAACAACAATAATAATAATAATAATAATGATAATAATGATTTCTGATTTAAGCACAATGCCAACAGTTTTGAACAAGGGAGATGGGCAAGTCAATTACATTGGTCCCCAGTACTTGACTGATACTTTATTTCATAGCTCCTAAAAGGACGAAAAGTAAAGTTGACGTCTGTGGAATTTGAACTCAGAATTTAAAGAACTGGAAGCAGTGCTGCTATGCATTTTGAGTAATGTGCTAACTAATCTGCCAGTTGGCAATTTAGGCCAAGATGACGAAATTAGTTGATACCATTATTCCCAATACCTGATTGGTACAGTATTGTATTGATTTCAAATGAATGAAAGTCAAAGATTATCTCTGCTGGATTTGGGCCTCCATCATGAAGAGCCAAAAGAAATACCAGAAGGCATTTTATCCAAAGTTCATCACCTTAAGATTAATAATATTGTTTATAATGTAGCCATCAGGCCAGAAATTTAGGGAGGGATCAATTAAATCAGGCCTCACTTCACTGGTACTTAGACTATTGAAGAATGAAAGGCGTAGTCAACTTCAGCGGCATTCAAACTCATATAAATTATAGGTACCTACATATATAAATATCCCTTTGTATTAAGTACTATTATTTCATATTTCTACATGAAAAAACACTCACACAAATGCATGCTTACACACTGCAAATAAGCCAGTACCAATATTTCAAGTCACATGACTTTCTTTAAGAGCAAGTATTTCCCTGAAAAGAGCACGAGACTTGAAATGTTGATAACATCTCGGAGAATATATCAAAACTATAAAATTATATTTTACATGTATTGAGTTACTCTATAACTGATTGGGTTTGTCTTTCAGTTGAGTTTCATACATGCATGCCAATGTACATCCATACACACACACATATCCACATGACCAGGTTATAAATTCACATTTATACCAAAAATAATTGATGCACTTGGTTTTGTAAGTAAATGTCTAAGTGCAGTCTGGATAAGCTGTAATTTTCAAGGAAAGAAATCAACTGGCTAACACACACGTTACATATACATTCTGTGAGCAGAACAGTAAAAATATGTAAGACTTTTCTTAAGTTCAAAATGAGAATTTGTTTTTTTTTGTTATCTACATTCCACTGATGGAGCTTGTGTCTTTGTTAGAAACCAGCTCCTTCCATACAGAAAGATTCCAAATAATTAAAAATAGGACACACACACACACTTACTCTTGCTATGCACTGATATATTTCTTCATCTATGTTCGTAGACACTACTCTTACACATGGTGGCTCCTTCCAGTAATTCCAAATTACAAATGGCAGCAGATGTGAATGTCATGCATGTGTGTTGTATTTGTATGTTTGTGAGAGAGAAAGAGGTTGTTGGTGAAAGCTCATTATTTTGATATATATATATATATATATATATATGTTTATTTATTTATGTCTCTTAATAATATATATATAATATTCATCTTTCATATTTATCTAGGTTACTGTCAATGTTATAAAGAGAGTAGGGTAGAATTAGCCAACCACATAACTAACTGGCAATGTTTTGCCTTCTTTCAATTCAAACATCCACAACCTAAAAACATTGATGCCAGTCAGTGTTGGCATTAAGTAATTAATCAGTTAATGAAAGAGTACAATTGTCATGAGGAGTGAAGACCCTTTCTCTTCTTGAGAGAACAAGGATTGTAGAGAAATGTTGCTGCTTTAACTCTTTTGTATTCCGATTACTTTGTCAAATGTAATACTTATTCACATTTTTAAAATTAATCTTTCATTATCTCATAGCTTTGAGATGATGTGATTGTTTATATTTTAGAGTGACATTTAGGGTTGGTTTGAGAGATTGGATCTGGATGGTTTGGACACACAAGAGGTAGAATATTGAGACTAAATGTAGCTGGTTAACATGCTAGGGGTTAATATGATTTTAATATACTTTAAAAGAATAGTTAAAGTTACATTTATTACAAGGGACTGTTAAGAATAGGGGCCAGTGTTGTACTAGAAGGGACATTGTTTACATGTTAAGGTAGCTGTATGATACTTGGTTCCATTTGTTAGTTATACAACTTTTGAATGATTTAAAGGAATCAGTTGTCCTTTTCCTCCTCCTCCTTATCATCATCAGTGTTATCATTTTTATCGTCATCATAGTCATCATTGCTGCCATCCACATCATGGTCATCATTGTCATCATTATCATTATCATTATAGTTGTTGTTGCCTTATCATCATTGATGTTACTGTCATTTTATCATCATTATTGTCATTATTATCTTAGTCATCATCATCATCATCACCATCTACTATTGCCATAACCATGAAAGCCTGCTGGCATCAGGCATATTGGGTTAATATTATTCTAAGTTAGAGCACTTAATTTCTAACTGAGTAGACTGGAGCAACATGAAATGAAGTACCTTGCTCAAAGACACAGTGTGCTGGTTTGTCTATGAATCGAAACCACAAACTTATGATTGTGTATGTAACATCTTAACTCTAGGCCACATATCTTCACAAATAAATACATACAAATATAAAAGTAATTAGATATAGCATGTATTCAAGACAGTAGTTAGTAGTTAGTAGAGGAAATGTTCACTGTTCACATTGTTTAGATCATCTATGATGTTTTTTAAAAGCTTCAGAATTATATACCAGTCAGATTTGAATCCTGCTTTTTTTTTTCATTTCAAATTTTTATTTTTAAATGCTTTATCTATATGTTCTTTTAAGCCCCAAGTCATATCCAAGTGAGCAGGTTTTTCATCAAGTTTCCCAACTGTCAATTGTTTTCATACAGAATGTATTCCATAACCATCCCATTAAATTTTTTAATAGTGTACCCTTTTCTAAATTATCTAATGCATCTTTTTTTCATTCTTTTGATTGGTAGAGTATGGTTTGAGGAAGATTTGGCTCCTATTTCTAGCAGGTGAGGTATCCGTCTATATATATTTTCTGCTGGTATAGTCTAATTCTTCTACTTCATTTAAACCTGAACAACTGGTCTATGTGTGCGTGCGCATGTGTGTGTGCATATGTGTGTGTGCACGTGTGTGCATGCTCAAACAGAGTCCCTCTGTTGCAAGTATCCAGGCTCACAGAGTTCACCCCAACACTATACTAGCCAATGTGTTTGTGTTTCCTTCTTTTCCAAATCAGTAAGGTGTCATTTTAAAGGGATAGGGTCACTATTACTTGTAGATTGAGCAACAGTGTATAGTTTTGTCACTTAGCTTGTGTCCTGTAAGCAGTTCTTTCACTTGCGAGTAAGGACAGTTTGATAATATACACCGTGCTTTCACCAATTGGTTTCAGTGCATATCTATATTTGTGAACAGATATATACAATGTTTGAACCCTTTCACTGTTGACCTAACAAGAACATCGTGTATGTGTTAGCTGGAATAAGAGAGAGTTGCAACAATACTTGACTGCTGTATATTTTAAGCCAAGCAGACTGGAGCAACATGAAACAAGTGTTTTGCTGAAGGATATAACATTCAACCTTATGATTGTGAGTCCAACACTTTAACCACTCAGCTATTTGCCTTCAAAATTGAGAAAGTATGTACCCTTGGTATTTCAGAATTAATCTTGGTAATATTCATATTTCCACTTTAGAAAGTGACTTTAGAAAGTGAGATTTTATGTTCCCAAAAGGAATTGCTTATTCAATTATTGAGATTGGATAGTAATTTAGTAGGAAAAATTAGAACATTGGGTGGAGTTTTGCTTTACAAATTTTAATTTTATCCCAGCCTTCATGTCCAAATACCATCAGGTTTGACATCAGGATTTTATGTGTCCAGCATCAATAAAATGAGTACCACATTCTATTATAATGTGGTTGATTTAATACACCACTCTCCTACCTAATTCTTGATTCTTATAGAAAAATTGATCTGGTGCCAAGTCTAAAGAAATCATTATGTATTTATTGAGACAATTCTTTTACAAAAGAATGATGGCCTTTCTCCAACTAAATGACAAGGAGATTCCTTGGCTGGAGTTTAGACAACATCAAACATTTATGTCCACGTGTATGTATGTGCATATGTATATATGGATGAATGGCTATATAAATAGATGAGCAGTGCTTATAATACCCATGTTTCTTTGTACTACTGTTCATTGGAACATGTCCCATTCAGTTCTAATATGTTTGCTGTAACTGATGCTGCTGATGTATGCATTAATATGCCATCATCAACATCAACATTCTATGATTATCAAACTATGCACCTTCACTCTACCAAGTGGGCTTTATCTTATGCGTGTGTGTGTGTGTGTGTGTGTATGTATATATATATATATATATATATATATATATATATATATATATAAGCAACAACATTGAAAGGACAGTTCTGAGTTTCTCAGTAAGCATGCTGTGAGATGCATTTTGCATCAGCAGGCATGACATTTGTAGATGTATGTGCCATTATTTCGTAAGAACTTGATGACATTGATATTGCATGCTGCATATAAGTGCGTGATGAGCTAATGGTCCAGGGAATCCACATATACGACGTATTATATTGTTAATGGTTTGATATTTGTCTTGTCTTTAACTGTTTGTTTTCTTTTTTCTGTGATTGCTGTGACAACACACACACACACACACACACACACACACACACACACACACACACACATCACATGTATATATGCACATAGCTACACATACAAACATATTTACACAAATGCATACATACATGTTGTTGTAACTGATGTTGCGTGTGATATATATGTATTACTCTTAGTCTTTCACTGTTTCTAGCCAATGGAACTGGCCTTACTAAACCTCTAAGATCAAGTATATATTTGCATAATGTAAACATTCTTTGTATATTGATATTTTTATAATGAAATTTATATCTTCCTTGTCCATGAAACCAGAGTATGGATTGCATCCATTACCATACAGAGGATTGTACAAGGCCAATACTAAGGTAGAAAAGGGTCTCTAATGCCCACAGCAGAACAAAGGATTGATCTTGAAAGACGGATTTCAAAGGCCCCTCAGTACTTTGTAAACATTGCAATAAAAAAAGATAGTGATATCTGTACAAAAAAGCATGCAGTGAGACCTGCACATTGAGATGTGCCGCTGTTGATTTGTGATTTTGTCAGAAAGAACATATTCGGCCGGAGTGCTACATAATCAGTTAGACCGAAACTCTAGTACTTGACTGGTGTTCTGTTTTTCAACCTTGCAAGAGTAAAAGACAAAGTCAAGACAAGCAGAATTTGAACTCAAGACATAAAATAGATGTAACTAACTAATACTGTAAAGCATTTTGTCTGGCATCGATATTCCATCATCTTCATCATCATCACTTATATCTGTGTTTCATGCTGGCATGGGTTGCATGGTTTAACAGGAACTGGCAAATCAGAGGATTATGTTGAATTCTACTGTTCGCTTCAGAATAGTCTCTACAACTAGATGCCTTCTGTTATGCCTACCACTTTACAGAGGGTACTGGGTATTTATTATATGCACCAGCACTGGTAAGGTTATCAAGTAACTTCCAAGACAAGACCCCCTCAACTGAGGTGGGTGTAAAACTGAGGGAGGTGTTTTAGTGCCAAGTGATGAGAGGTTAGGATAAAATATAGGTATGGAAACGGGTGTCTTGCAGTAGAGCAAGTTGCATGGCTACTCTAGTTTGAAAAACGAGAGAGAGAGAAGAAGGTGAAAATATGGGGCACACTGTCAAGTTTCAGGGAAGGGTCTATAAGTGCGGTGGTATAGTGGATTGGATTAAATTAGTGGGTATAAAATTTCTTGAAAGAGCAAAAGGAAAGTGGAAGACTGTGATGAGTACATGTATAAACTGGGAATCAGTGGCAATGGCTGGCACATGCAGAATACCATTACTAATACGATTATGAATACATTGTTGTTTAACCCTTGGCCATCCCAATTAAGCAAACCTATGAACAGTAGTGTTCCAGCTGTATTGTTGCATGGTCAAAGATCAACAGTTGATTGAATTCATGGACGCTTCAGGGAGTGTGACAAAATATTAAGATTCTATATTCAATCCTGTCTCAAGCCTATGATGAAGAGCATGTGGAAATGCTACAATCCTGGATTGAACCTCATTCAAATGCTTGTTTTTCAACCAGTTTAGCTGTACTGATTGCACATAAACATTCTTATTCATATGTTTATGTGGTGATTACACATACACAAACGTGTGTGTGTGTCTGTATATATACACATGCATGTGTGTACATATAGATATATGTATATGTGTGTGTGCATATATATATATATATATATATATACACATATGTGTGTGTGTATATATGGACGCATAAGAAGAAACTCCATAAGATGTACTCAGTGTAAGCTATGGATGCATAAGAGGTGCAGCAACATCAAAGGAAGGTTGACTGGGAAGATAGCTGTTGTGTGAGGCAGATGCACAGGGGCAATAAACACCACAGATGCTCAAAAAACTGATTCCATCACATGCCAGTGGGAGAAACTAGAAATAGTTGGTAGCTTCTGCTACCTATGTGACCAAATCTGTAGTGGGGGTGGATGCTCAGAGAGCATTGCCACTAGAATAAGAATAGCCTGGGCAAAGTTCAGAAAGCTCCTATCTCAACTGGTGACAAAGTGCCTCTCGCTCAGAGTGAAATGTAGATTGTATGTTGCATGTGTGCGAACTGCTATGCTACACAGCAGTGAAACATGGTCCATGACTGCTGAGAACATGCGTAGGCTCAAACAAAATAAAGTTAGTATGATCTGCTGGATGTGTAATGCCAGTGTGCACACACGACAGAGCGTAAGCACCCTGAGAGAAATGCATAAGAAACATCATATGTGGTGTGCAAGATAGAAGACTGCACTGGTATGGTCATGTGCTATGTATGGATGAGGAGAGCTGTGTGAAGAAGTGTCACTCCCTAACAGTGGAAGGAACCTGTGGGAGAAGGAGACCCAGGAAGACATGGGATGTGGTAGTGAAACATGACCTTTGAACGTTGGGCTTCTCAGAGGCAATGACAAAAGACCGAGGCCTCTGGAGTTATGCTGTAATTGAGAAGACCTGGCAAGGAAAGTGAGATCACAGCCATAGCCTATACCCGTGTCATATAACCAGCCCATTTAAAAAGTGCCTTTGAATCATCAGGTGACATGCCAGGCTTGAGGAGACCTATTGAGTCAAGAAAATCAAATCAAATCACAATCAAATGGAAATTGTAGTTGTGGATGATACCAGTGCTGGTGGCACACAATAAGCACCATTCATGCGTGGGTCACCTGATTGGCTCCCTGTGCCAGTGGTATGTAAAAAACACCATCCGGACATGGTTGATGCCTGCCCCCCTCACCCTAACTGGCACCTGTGCTGGTGGCACATAAAAAGCGCCATCTGAACGTGGCTGATGCCAGTGCTGCCTGACTGGCTTCTGTGCTGGTGGCATGTAAAACGCACCCACTACACTCTCTGAGTAGTTGGCGTTAGGAAGGGCATCCAGCTGTAGAAAGATTGCCAGATCAGATTGGAGCCTGGTGTGGCCTCCTGGTTTGCCAGTCACCAGTCAAATCGTCCAACCCATGGAAAACGGATGTTAAATGATGACAATGATGATGATGATACATACATAGATGTATATATATGCATATATATATATATATATATATATATATATATATATATATTTGCTACTTTTTAATAAAGTATGCATACACACACACACACACACACATATATATATATATCTGAATGTGCATGTGTAAATGTATATATGAAAGATTGGCATTTTCATATGTTAGAATGGTGAAAAACAGAAAAAAAAACATAAAACTTTCAAAACTTCATTAGAACCACAAATGTTGTCATCTCAGATAATGAGAAATAGTTAAATGCCATCCATCATAAAGGGAAGTGATTAAATAAAACAAAGGAGAAATAAAAAAAATGTTTTTTAAAAATACACTGCTACATAATTATATTGGAATATTTAAAAAAAAAGTTTTGGATGTAATGCTGTAAAAAACAACGGAATAGATTTCACGGAAATTGAATGAGGTATAGTTTGAAAAAGAAAGAAAAAACATGTTTCTGTTTCCAACTCAGCATGGTAATACTTTTGTGGGTAAAAAGACTGCTGGTGTTTAGTGCAAAAGATGACATAAACATAGTGGATGTGTTTTTTTCTAATTTTCGCATCTATACTTCTGTGTTACTGAATAGTTTTGTTGAAGGTTCTGGGTTTAGATCTTTTCGTTGTTGTTAGTTTTGTCATTCATCCTACTGAGGTTGATAATATAAATGACCAGTCAAGTATTAGGTACTTCAACAAACATTGCATATATGAGGAGGTGCTGAAAAATTCCTGGCTTGAAAGGTATCGCTAGAAGCCTGGCTGGAGGCCCAAACTTTCGAGTTCTTTTGCAACACTCAATATAACTGAAGGACCACTGCAATAAGTGTGTGAATCTGAGAGGGGAATATATTGTATAAAATCATAATTAATTGATCCTCCAGTATTTTCTTTTACCCAAGGCCAAGAACTTTTCAGTACACCCTAGTACACATAAGTAATATTCTCTTTGAAATGATCCCATAAACTTATTCTAATTTCAATTTGACAAGATAATACAATGGAGGTAAAATAACAGTATTGGTTTTTCACATTCTGCTGTAAGATTAGTGAGGGAAATGAAGGAAAGCATGCAGAATCTCTGGTTCTCACCTGAGAAGGCATACCTGAGAGATTTCAAATATGTGACAGTTCCTTTTGTTCCCTCAACCAATCCATGTTCACCTTTACTTGTTTCATTGCCTTTCTCTAACCTGCTGTTTTGTTTGAAGGCTTGGTTGTGTCTTGGACAGGTACTGCTGTCTAGCAATAAAACTGAACAACTGTGACAGGGCAGAATAACAGGATAATACAGTGAAGAGTTTTTATAGTTTAGAAAGGGGTTCTTTCAAATAATAGTCCCTTTCTAAATAATCTCATTCTACTCTAGTCAAACAGAGTTGACTAAAATTTTATGTTGAACTGGTGGAAGGGTGGGAAGTGAAAGAAATGATAGAGGGAAGCGGATGCAAAGTCATGAAAATATATAGCCTTTATAAACTATTCCACTTAAGTTTAATATGATATATGCACTTAATAAACCTGGGAGTTTTCTGTTGCAGTTTGACAGATTCTTTTAGATCTGTGTGTATGGGTGTATATATATATAGATAGATAGATAGAGAGAGAGAGAGAAATGGGATATGTATGTATGTATGCTATTTTTAGTGTGTGTGTGTAAATTTTGAGGCATTTATCTAGTTTAGAATGCATAGCTATATTTGTGTATGTATAAGAAAAATGTGATATATGTTACATATGTATAGGAAAATGTGTATGCATATATGTCTGTTCATGATTTTATGGATGCATATGTATTTGTGTGTATTCACATAGATTGAGAGACAAGTATATAGATGGTAACAAATGTACACAAACTATTAGAATGAATCAATAGTGAAAGTAAAGTGAAATAAATATACGTACATATGCATACTAGCACCCATACAAATGTAATTGCACATGCATACATGTATGTAGGTACATGCATACAAATAAAAAAAAGGTCTTGTCACTTTATCATGACTGGTTTGGATTCTGCAAAGAAGGACATTAATATATCTCAAAGAAATATATGCATACACTTGCCAACATGCTTGCGCACACACACACACACGCACACACACACACACACACCACTCTCGCACACATGCACACACACACTTTCTCTCTCTCTCATACGTAGCTTCTCTTGGACATGGACTTGTAACTGTTACATTACATCACATTTTGACGGTTACACTTTCGCAATCCAAGAACAGGAGATAGCTAAAGAATAATTTATGAACCAATGCTGACTGTCACATCTCTGTGCAAGATATCATACATGTGGTCATTCTCTTCCCAAACTATCACTAAGGTTCTAGTTTCCAATGTAAATTGAGGTTGGTATATATGTGTGTGTAAGAGAAACTACACTTGGGTGAAAACAGAGAGTGCCACTGTTGATGAATGTATACATATCAAAGCAAGGAATAACAGTGAAACACCTCCATCAAAAGCTTTGGCCATGTAAGAACATAAAAGACTTGATATGCTTGTTTGGACTATAAAAACATATCATGTACTGTCAAACAAGTCAGCTGTTCAGTAAATATGAACATTTCTGAACTGCTGGATACTCTACCTGTCACCAACTTTTATGTTCTCTTCAAATAAAAGCACAGAATGACCAGTCATAATACCAGTAGAGAATGTAAATATCACATCAGCATTTTGCCCAGGCATGACAAGTTAAGATATGGCATATCAACATTCACGTACTTGCATTAACAATGCCTTTGGAAAGTATAGCATTTCTAGTCAAAATATAAATTTGCATTTATACCAATAATTATCATAGGTACACTTAACTATGTTAGCAAGTGACTGCTTGACAATCTCAAAGAGCTAAGGTTTCCAGACAAAAGAAGTGACCAGCAAATATGGCTTTGCAAATATAGTCTGTAAGTGGAACAGTAAAAATATGCAAGATTTTTCTAAAGTTTTCCATGCAACTTGTCATCACTGTTATTCTTCATGGTGGAGTATTGTTTCTTTGTTAGAAACTGGTTCCTTATTTAAGTGAAGAATTCAAATTCAGAAAGAATTGTGACATACACACATGACTTCCAAGTTGCTGTTTTCTAAATGCCAGTGAAGGAACCTTGTTTTTGAGCCAGAGCTTAGCGCTTTCTCTGTTGGTGAGAAATTTATTATAAGAAGAATCATACATATTAACACAGTCACATGGACACATTGATGCTCTGTCTGTTCTTCTATATCTATCTGTCTTTGTGTCTGTCATGTATTAAAAGAAATGTGTATTATTGTGAGGGTAAGTAAAAAAAAAGGTGCTTCTATGCAGTGGCTAGCTAGAAACTGCAGCCAAATACCCCAAAAATTATATACTTTCAAAAGAAGGACACTTAGGATAATGTAGGCTTGATGTATTGTATCTAGAGCAAAAGATTGGTTTATCACTGCTTTGACTTTGCTACATGGGTAAAGAACACTGGCAAATACAACATAGAGTCTATGTTATAGACCATGGACCGAAAAAAGGGTCTCTGCTTTCAACCCTACTAGAAAAAGCAACCAAACCTCCCTTTAGATTATCCCTTATCATTAAAGCAAAAATGCAAAATCATTATAAAAAAAAGTGATACTTAAATATGTGCCTTTGGTTAAGAAGTTCATTTCACATCCATGTCACTACCTGGCACCTTGGGTAAATGTCTTCTAAAGGCTCACTGGACCAATTTGTGAATGAAATTTAGTGAACAGAAATTGCTTGGTAACCTGTGTGTACTTGTGTGCTTTTTTTGTTATGTGAAGGCATGTGGCTTAGTGGTTAGGGAATTCAACTCCTGATCATAAGGTTGTGAGTTTGATTTCTGGCAGCACATTGTGTCCTTGAGCAGGACACTTTATTTCATGTCTCTGCAGTTCACTCAGCTGGCGAAAATGAATTGTGCACTTAATTCAAAAGCCAGTCTTGCAGCATTTTATATGACATTGAATCCCCCTGCGAACTACATTAGGGTTAGGTGTGTGGAGTATCAGTTACTTGCACTTTAATTTCACAAAGTGGCTGTTCCACTGGTTGGATCAACTGGAACCCTCATTATAACTGACCGAGTGCCAATTTCTTGGGTCATCTCAGTGGTCCTATGTACAAAGACTACCTTATTTGAAAGACAGGTAAAGATTGGCATCAGGAATGGCATATAGGCAGAGAATGTTGTTCCAAAGCATCTCATGTAACCCATACCAACACGGAAAAAGCTGACATAAAAGTAATGTCAATCATGCTGATGATAAGGAAGTCACTGTAGGACATCCTTTGATTGTAGACCTGTTCCACCAGCCTTTGACACAGTGAAGGAGAACTACATAAAGACAAGAACAAAACAACTCCAACAATAACAACAACTTTGGAAGGGGCATTCATTGAAACAATGACAATATTTTCTATGAAACAAATAATAAATTACCTGCATGACACACATACAAACCATGCTTGCAAACAACATATTGCATGCACACACACACACACTATCTCTCTCTCTCTCTCTCTGTCTCTCTGTCTCTCTCTGTCTCTCTCTCTCTCACTCACACTCAAACTCTTACCCAATGATTCACTCCCCTCAGTAGCAACAGAACTCCCTTCTTTCTATTCATTATTGAGTGCAAATTTATACATCATCACATTTTGTGATGGTTTTTATCTCATTGTTTTTCTCTTTTAGTTTTTTTGCCTTTGTTCCCTTGCGTTTTTTGTGCTTATTTGTTTAGGTGGTGGTTTTGTTTATTGTTTTTTTTTTTAACGATTTGTCAGCATATCAAATGATGAATCAATAATACTTTAGAAATTAAACAAATCAAATAAATGATTAGATACATTATAAACGTGTCTGTGTATATGTGTCCTCTATGCGTGTGTTTGTGTGTATAAATATACATACATACACAAATACACATATACCATGCACATACATGTGCACACATATACATATATACACACATCTCCCACACATGCATGCCAACATACATATATTTATATATATGTAAGTGTGTGTGTGTGTGTGTGTATACACATATATGCACACATAAATGTGTATGTATGCATTAAACACCATCAGTAGTTCATTATTTTTTTATTGATTTAATTATTTTAGTACTTGTTTGTTCACGTATAATCCAATGTTAGGTGAATATTTGTGTGTATGTATGTGTATGTGTGTGTGTATATATGTTTGTGAAAACCAAGCAAGCAAAACACACCTCTTCATGATGGTGCATGTATGTACGTGTACATACATGTATGTATATGTGTACATGTTTGAGTGGGTAGCTAGGAGGACTGTTTTTTAATTAAATCTTGTGTACTATTCTTACAGAGCAGGGTTATGCAAATGATGTTCTCTCTTTGCTCTGTTTATCGATAAACACTTCAGTGCACTATGCATAGTGTGCTAACTTAGTGCTTTGCTGCACATTGCAATTAGGTGTTTGGTTCAGACTGGTGGTATTGTTGGTTGTGTTCACCCTTCCCCACTCCACTTCTATTTATTACCTTGTTTAGCCGTCTGTGGTGCGTGTAAAATTTGCTGTTACGCTTACGAGATGACTCTTGTTTCCGTGTATATGCATGTCTCTGTACATGCGTATTTGTTTTTAACTATGCACTGCTCTAAGTGTTTGTGATACATATATGTGTGTGTGCGTATATATAATTCAAACATATATATATTACCTCTATCGTCATTGTTGTTGTTTTACATCTATTTTTTCCTTGCTTTCAACGGTTAGTTGGCAATGTCTCACTGTTTGTCACAGTCCTTTATCATCTGTTATATAACTCTGAAGAAAACAACTAATCTTTGTTGTATTGTTACCATGAGTGTATTCCTTTCTGGTGCATTTTCTGTTACATTTAGTCTTAAAGGAAGGCAGTACTCCTGACACGTTACTAGACTAGTGGGAGTTGAGGAGAACAGCATCCTCAAACTAAGAGACCTGGCCCAAATGAAGCAAACTCTGCTAAAACAACCCTGGGTATTAAGTGATGATGTTAAGCCAGGAGACAGATTAGGTCCAGCACCTTAATAGACTGTGGCAGGATTTGAACTCAGAATGCAAAGAACTAAAAGAAATCTTGCAAAGCAACCTATTCAGTGCTTTCATGAATCTGCCATTTCATGCACTTCAGATTGCCAGTTAGAACATGAAAGATATATGTATGTAATATATTTAGTTTTAAGAACCGGTTATTTGTATGGCTATGGCAAAGTAGAATTATAAAATGTATATAAATGTAGCGGGTAGTAGATCTCTGTCGTTTGATGATGATGATGATTCACTTGTTTGGTCAACTGGTTTAACATGTAAGTGTTTGAGCATTCCACAGGAACGTATACCTTTAACCCTTTAGCATTTAAATTGGCCATATGCAGCCCAAATATTCTACTTGTTCTATTTCCAAACTGACCAGATCTGGTTTATCACGCCTATCCTACAATATCATCCTAGAAATATATCCAAACTACAAGATAATGCATTTTTGATTGAAAACAATGTGAATGAAGAAACATTACATTTGACAGAATAATTTAAATGCTAAAGGGTTAATCTAATTCTCAATCAGAAACAGTGTTGGTAAATCCTAGACTTTCGAAACTGTCATTTCCCCAAGATGCTACACACTAGCATCAAATGCAAGACCTCATGTTTGCAAACTGTTTGGTCATAATGCGACTCAACTCTCACAGTTTCAGGAAGAGCAGTGCTTTTGATTTTTTTTTTTTTTTTTGCAAGGCTTCTTGGACTGTTTGGGTAAAGAATAACAGAAACCTTAACCCTTATGTTTCTCTAAGAAAATGTAAATTTACACTTGAACCAGGGACTTGATTTAAATGCTTGCAACAGAGTGAACTCCACTTCTCTAACGTCCACTGAATGGTCAGCTGGTCAGTAGATTAAACAAACCCTTATACAGCCATTCATTGTAAGCTAAACAACTTCAGATATTTTTCCAAAGCTTCCTTGGAAATTAAAAGGTAAGTTTGTGGAATATTGATATTTCAATTGCATAGGACATAGAATGACTAGCATATCAAGTCCTTGCCCTTCAACAGCATGCAGCAGAAAAAGACAAAGGGGCTATTTGGCTGGTTGATGGAACAGGAAATGGACAGCAGCCTTGAAAATAGTAATTTCCTCACAAAATTGAAAGGTGGTATAATAGGTCCTTCCCATTAAGTAATAAAAGAGAGCAGGTGCAAAGAATTACAGACCTCTTTCTCTCTCTCTCTCTCCCTCTCTTTCTCTCTCTCCCTCTCCCTCTCTCTCTCCCCCTCTCTCTCTTTCTCTCTCTCTCTTTCTCTCCCCCCCCCCTCTCTCTCTCTCTCTCTCTCTCTTTCTTTCTTTCTCGCTTTCTCTCACAGAGTCAGAAATGTCATGCAACAAATTACCACAGAGAAACTGATAAAGATTCTTAAAACGAGAACGAATTGCTCCAAGATACTACTTTTCATATTAACCTGTTGTTCTACAGATTTCTTTTCTTTTTTGTCTTTTTTCTTCTTTTCCTCCTCCTCCTCAACCAGTAAGTGAAAGTTTGCATGGTCATGCACACGCTTGCGCTTACACACTGTGTGTGTCTATTTCTCTTTCATTTATTACTCACAGTTCGCCTTTATACTTATATATCACATTTATTGGATTAGAATATATTTAATAATTCTCATAGAATAAGCACTAAGTGTTAGATGTATTGGTTTATAGAAGAAAATGAGGTTGTGTGATGTTCATATTTTATCTTTTTTTTGTCTTTTCTTTTTGTTATTTCTAGATTGTTAGTGACTAAGATGAAGTGACACAGCAGTAAATTGGAAGTCAAAACATAGTTATTATTGTTCTTACTTAACCAGGAAATTCTTCAAACACTGTTCTTCATCCCAAACTAATTTGCTGTAGAAATTTGAGCAAGATTTGAGCAAGATTGAGCAAGATCCAAAATCGCATATTTCTATATTGCTCCTAGCGCCTTTATATATGGTAGACATTCCTTTATCTGTCCTTTTATGCATCTGCCAAGTTTGGAATTCTCACTTATGTTCCTATCTCAGTTGGCAGGAGTTGGAAAAAGTTTTTTCTTGCTGTTTTGTCAAGAGGGAAGACAGTACCTGTGACCCTTTACAGAACCCTGCAACTAGTGGTAGGCTAGGAAGGAAGAAAAAATTATCCTCAAACCAGAAACTGACCTGAGTGGACTCAGCTGTACTAAAGTCACCTTAAGTGCCAGACGGCTGTATTAAACCTAGCAACAAATCAAATCTGCCTCCCAATTAGGCCTTGGAAACAAGCAATACAAGTCATTCACTTCAACATTCTTACACTTACAATAATCCTCTGCCTGACTTGGTACATTTTTACTGACCCTGAAAGGATTAAAAGCAAAGTTGACCTCTGAATGGTTTGATTGCAGAGTGTTGAGAGTTGAAACTAATACCATGAGGTGTTCACCCCAATTCGCTAATGACTCTTCCAATTCACTGCTTAGTTGTTAAAACGAATTCTGATTTCATTCTTTGGTAATAACCTGGTCATATATAGTCTTTTATGGAAGTGAAGTCTGGCTAATTGGTACATTCTTCTTCAAATACAGTATCTTCCTCCACAAGTTTTTCTCATTATTTCTCCGATTAATCAAAGCAACAAAAGTTTTAGTCATTTTGGAATTGTTGTCTATGAAACTAGATTTTAAAAAAATTTTATTTTTATATATGGCAAATAATGTTTGCACGATTTGCAGAAAAGTTTTGGTGAGAACCACTTTGAGAACAGTTGTGCTGTGACACCCAGTGGAGTAGTAACTTCAGAGAATTGAATGCCATCTCTTGGGCCATTTTTTTCATTAACATTGTTTCATATAAGACCGACCATAAATTTATGTCTCAGCAGGAAGGAATTTTAAACATAGTAGAAAATATTGCTAATAGATTTCCCATCTGTTTGATTGCAAAACAATCATACTATAAATGGTACTGGTAGACGAAATGGATATACCCAGTAATATCATTGTTGTTGAAGATCTGCAGAACAAATGGTGTCACAGTGGGTAGCTCCTTCTTGTGTTATTAGACGAATCATTGTAAAATGAAATGTAATGTAGTTATACATTTATTGTTGCACTATATATATATATATATATATATATATATATATATATATATATATATATGTGTGTGCATATACAGTATGTATATGTGTCTGTGTATATGTGTACATAGTATGGCTATAATGACCAAATAATGTTTATTCAGTTGTTAGTCACTGACAAATGATACATATCTAGGCTGGTGCCTTACTAAAAACTTAACATAGATTTCACTAAGCATTTTAAAAAAGTGATATGCTCATTTAGATGAGTTGTAGACGGTTGATACCTGATCAGATCATTTAATCGCAATCTTACCCTGCACACTTACTTGCACACACATACACAGACATACTGACACAAATATACAGACATGCAAGTGTAAATGTATTTGTGTACTGAGTTATGATTATATACATATCATGATATTTATTTTCTGGGTGATAGTGATGCTGGTATGTAATGATTCCTAAAAATATAATGACAATGATGATGATTTCACCACATGAAATATATTGCTGACATTGTAGACGTTATTTTTGCTGTTGCTTTTGGTCTTGTTATTTTTTTTTTTTTTTGTGTGTATGTTTTTTTTTTAATTCTTCTTGTTCAGAGCAATTTTGTTTTTTCTAACGAATCAGCGAAAATTTTTATAAACACCACAAAAGAATAACAGCGTATAAATTTTATATACATGTGTATGTGCATGCGCGTGTGTGTGTATAATTGATTTTACAGAAAATAAAAAAAAATATGTACTTAAATAACACTGAAGATGATAACCATCTCTCATTTTTAATATTTTAAGGTGGGGAAAAATAAATTTGTTGAAGTATTTCTGAATGGCCTCTACAAAAACAGTTATATTAACAGTAATAATAATAATGATAATAATAATAATAATAATAATAATAATAATAATAATAATAATAATGATTTCAAATTTTGGTACAAGGCCAGCAACTTCAGGGGAGGGGGTAAGTCGATTACATCAACCTCAGTGCTCAACTGGTACTTAACTTATCAACCCCAAAAGGATGAAAAGTAACGTCAACCTCAACAGAATCTGAACTTGGAACATAAAGACAGAGGAAATGCCACGAAACATTTCGTCTGGCATGCTTCTGAGTCTGCCAGTTCACCACCTTACCAATAATAGTAATAATAATGATAATAGTTTCAAATTTTAGCAGAAGGCCAGCAATTTTGAGGAAGTGATGGGTAACTCAATTACATTGAGTCCTGTACTCAATTGGTACTTTATTTTATCAAGCCCAGAAAGATGAAAGTCAAAGTTGACCCTACCATGACCTCAGTTCAGAACATAAAGAAATAGAACACATGCGGTTAAGCATTTTGTCTTATACCTAAAAATTCTGCCAGTTCGCCTAATAATAATAATAATAATAATAATAATAATAATAATCCTTCCCATTATAGGCTCAAGGTGGGGGCTAGTCAATTACATTGACCCCAGTGCTCAACTGGTACTTATTTAATCGAACCCCAAAGGACGAAAGGCAAAGTCGACCTCAGCAGAATTCGAACTCAGAATGGACCAATGGGTGAAATACCGCTTAGCATTTCATTATTTACATTATTTATATTTGACGGATATTTGTCCTCATCTTGTTTGTTAACAATGTTTCGGCTGATATACCCTCCAGCCTTCATCAGGTGTCTTGGGGAAATTTTGAACCTGGGTTCTCACTCCTAAGGTATTTTTTGGTGATATTATTGTTATTATTCAGGTCACTGCCAGGAATCAAACTCTGAATCTTGGGGTTAGTAGCCTGCACTCTTAACCATTACACCAAATGTCCGTGGTAATGATTCTGCCAGCTCACCGCCTTAATAATGATGATAATAATCCTTTCTAAAAAAGGCACAAGGCCTAAAGTTTGGTGGTTGGGACTTATTGATTACAACAATCTCAGGGCTCAATTGGTAGTTTTTTCGCTACCCCCTACCTCCACACACACAGAAAAAAAAAGGATGAAAGGCAACGTTGACCTTGGTGGAATTTGAACTCAGAACATAAAGATGGATGAAAGGTTGCTAAGCATTTTTCCCACCATGTTAATGCTTCTTCCAGTTGATTTTAACATATCCACAAAGCCAGAAATTTGGCAGGATTTGAACAATCAATTGTATTGATCTCAGTATTTGACTGATATTTTAATTTGTTGACTTAGGAAGGATTTCTTACATGGGCACAAGAAAGCCCATTGACTCTTTTGATACTATTCTGCAAACTTCCAGTTTTATTCTGATCTAAAGTAAACCCGACTTTCAAAATTCCATGTTGGTTTATGTTCCACATAATAATGTCATTAATAATGACAAATTTATTTTAGTAAATTCTTCATTATTTCCAAAATCAATTGAAACAAATGCAGTGTATTCAAAAAAAAAAAAAAAACAATGGAAAAAAGGGTTAATATTTGAGAAAAGATTTGGTTGATTTTTATCATCTTTTGTGCTGCAATGATTCTTTGTTAATCCAGGATTTATGAAAAGTAAATCGGATTCCAGCAAAATTTGAATTCAAAAGCATAAAAGGTTGCAAAAATGTTTCAAGATATTTGAAACTTTCTCCTTAGAATCCTACCTGTTTTGCCAGCTGATTGATACCCATGTGCTAGCAGAAGAAGCAAGTAAAAGATCTTCTTAGAGTTGTGTACATAAGTATTAAAAGGAATTATACAAAATTAATCTATGTAACTTTAACCCTTTTGATCTAAACTTCCTCAATAATACCCTCTTATTTTTTTATACTAAATCACCTTTCTTAAATACTTTATATTTAAATTAGACTCTTCCATCTCAGTTTTAAAAGCTATTTGTTAACTTTCATTTCAAACATCTGATTAGTGATGGCAAGTTTATTTATTCCTTTCCTACATCTCTACATATTTCTGAATAGAAAAAAAATGGGTCATGTATTTCATTAAGAAAATAGTGACAGTATAGTTGTATTCTATCATTTTATTCCAGTTACCTAGTGAGTTAAAACATTCACATAACCCCACTAATGCAGGTCGCCATGCACACACACACACACCCATGTTACATAACAGCCAGCTGTCTTTTTGTAGTGTGGCTTGGTAATATTTACCATGCTTTTGCTTTTTGTTTCAGATATGTTTGTTGTTGTGACTATGCACAGATACCCTCTTGACCTTCTTACCTTTATAAATAGAGGGAAACAGGGCTACTCTAACACCCTTCTGATACTCAATTTCAGCTGAGTAGACTGGAGCAATGTGAAATGTAGTACTTTTCTCAAGGACACAATGCAGTACCCAGTCAAAGAACTGAATCCACCACATTATAATCACGAGCCAAATATCCTTAACTACTAGGCAATACAAAAGAACCTATCAATTTATTATCTCTGTTAATTAAGCACATCTAATACTTTTTTAAAGTATTTAAATCAACCCATCTTTGGTAGGTTATCATTTTATTAAACATAAACTAACAATAGCAAAAAACACTCAAACCAAATGCGTCTTGTAAAATGGTCTCAACCTAAACATAATCTTGATGTTGAAGAAAAGTTTTCTTTGTTATTATTAGGACTGAGTATTTACCAAAGATTTGATGCTTAAATTTACTTGTGGCACATTTGCAAATTTCTGTCCAAAAAACGCCCTTCCATAATTCATAATTGGTTCCTTGTAGACTATAAATAGAGCTTTATTTTTTCTTATTTTTACCAGAATATGAAGATTTGCATTGCAAGCAAGAGGAGTCAATGACCCCCAACCAGGCAAAGGAAAGTATAGGTAGAGAATTAGATCCCCTTTAGTATATTACCAGCTCTCATTTTCTCGATCCTGAAGAGAAATGACGGACACAGTTAACATAGGTGAGATTTGAACAGATCCGAATATTGCAATATTCTTGTTTCTGCACCTTACCACTTCTAATAATAAATACCAACATAAAGTCAAGAAAACACTATATTTGATGGTCCTTACTTAATTCATTGCCTGTCCTGTGTATTACATGTGCTACACAGGACATATTTCCCTGGCGTACCTGCATCATATATGATACACATTCCTAATTTTTACCAACTTGCAGTTTAAAAAGGAAAGCTTTTTATTACTCAGAACATGAGAAAGAAGGGCCAACTAAATGTTTTAAAGCAAGTATGGACATTTAGAATGAAATTACGAAAATACTTTGGAAAGGCAAAGAGTTAATTTTTGTTTATTGTCTAAGTCAATCAATGGGTAATTTTTTTTTTTAGAACTAGGGCTCTAGTTTATTGCTGGTGACATTCCACAAAAATCCACATCGCCATTCATCCCAGTCTTAAGATCAGTTAGAATGTAATGTCACATGACCTAATATAATAAGAAAACATCTTTTATTTGTTTCTATCATTGGGCTGCAGCCAAGCAGGGGCTCTACCCTCAAGTCTTTTTTTTAGTTGAACAAATTGACTCCAGTACTTTTTTTCTTTTTTCAAATGTCTGGTACTTATTCTATCGGTCTCTTTTTTGACAAAACTGATGAGCTGCAGGCACAAAATGAAACAACACCAGTTATCAAGTGTTGCGAGAAGAAACAAACACACACATGCATGGGCTTCTTTAGTCTGTCTACCAAATGCACTCACAAGGCTTTGATCAGCTCTGTGCTATTGAAGAAGACATTTGCCCAAAGTGCCACATAGTGGGACTGAATCTGAAGCCATGTGATTGGAAAGCAAGCTTCTTACCACCTGGCTACATCTACACCAATATAATGTATATAGCAATTCAAACATCTGGAATGTTAACAGGCTGCCTAATTCATTCTTTCTCTGCTCAGGTTATTTCATCTCTTCTTAAATTATCAATTAAAGGGTTTTTTTTTAATTTTTGCAATGCTATTTTATGAATTTATTTATTAAGCTTAGTTGCTTATTAATGTTGACTAATTGGTGTAACATATTTAACTATCTTACTATCTGCTTTCTCAGGACTGCTTGATTTTCTTGGATGCAGAACTGACAATTTGAAGATGTTTACATATAAATTAAAGCCTTCCATCATATTTTATGGATAAGAAATTTCTTTAAGTTAATTACATTCAGAATGCCAGTGTGACAATAGAAAAAAAGAAAAAAAATTAATAATTCTTTCAAAATTCTTCATCACTTTCCAACTGAACAAAAAAACAAATGCAAAGTGTTCCCTTAAGTACAATTCTCACATAAGGGCTACGACATGAAGGGTTAAAAAGCTAATTAGCAATAACTGATATTAATCAAAAATCAATACTATTTACAATTTCTACAACAACTACCATAAACAACTCCATTTGGACATGTTTCTGAATTATTCTGATCTCATTAGCAAACAAAATGTTTAGTCTACTAATGATAAGGCTAAGTTATCATTAGTACTTTCAGCCATTGATAATCGGGTTAGATGCAATAATTATTGTATATCACTCATTTTAAGGTTATTAAAATCATATTTTTCTCTTATGTATATATGTAATATTCTTTCTGATGAGCGCCAAATTTCTGCAGCGATTTGTGCTACATAAACCAAAGTTCGCGCTCCACTTTCAATTGATACATATAAAAGAGTTTAATTTACATTGGTCATGCTTTTTTGTGCTGGGGTGGGGGGCAGGGGCAGGATTACTTCTGTTCCTTTCATACATAATTTCAGCTATATATAATTCATACTTTATTTGTGGTATTTTCATTCCTTGTTTTCATCACATTCATTTCATACCTTCAACATATATTTAAGAAACTTTTTACATGCACCATTATTGTTATGCATTCATAGATATTTTTACTATCTCTTTAAATTGTCAGTCCTTTTTTATTATACAAATTTGTATACTGTATGTGTACACAAATATATATATATATATATATATATAAATATATATATAAGAACTGAGATGACTACAAGAGTTACTTAGGGATCTAGAGAGTTATACTAGAAAAGAAAACCCAGGGCCTCTCAGTAAATCTTGTAGTATGCTAATTTTGATATAAACAAATATTCCATTTTATATATTGAGTTCTCATAATGTACATGTAACCATTCCTCCACCCACCCACCAACACACATACACACACACACACATAGACTGTAAAGTGGTTGGCATTTAGAAGGGCATCCAGTTATAGAAACTATCCAAAGCAGGCACTAGAGCATGATGCTGCCCTAGGACTCATTGACTCTCATCAAACTGTCCAACCCATGTCATGATGGAACTTGGATGTTAAACGATGTTGATATATCTATCTGTCTATCTACATGCACAGACATGTACATATTTTGTACGTGTAATTTAAGAAATACAGGCTTGTCATGCACTGAGTCATGCTGAATCAGCTTGAGAATTATAGCACTAGTGTAGCAATAATTGGGTACCCTCCCAGCAGTATACTGGATAGATACTATCCCTTAGTGGGTTGAACCCCCAACCCCTAACTCTCTCACGTTATGTATATTATATATATTTATATATATTATATACATATATATATATACATTATATATATGTATGTATATATATATATATATCATATATATATTTTGAGCGTGGCCGTTGCCAGTACCGCCTGACTGGCTCCAGTAGGATTTTCGAGCGAGATCGTTGCCAGTGCCCCTGGACTGGCTTGTGCGTGTGGCACATAAAAGACACCATTTCGAGCGTGGCCGTTTTCGTGCGGGTGACACGTAAAAGCACCCACTACACTCTCTGAGTGGTTGGCGTTAGGAAGGGCATTCAGCTGTAGAAACTCTGCCAAATTAGACTGGAGCCTGGTGTTGCCATCCGGTTTCACCAGTCCTCAGTCAAATCGTCCAACCCATGCTAGCATGGAAAGCGGACGTTAAACGATGATGATGATGATGATGATATTTATGTATATTATATATATATTATTTTATATCATCATCATCATCATCATCGTTTAACGTCCGCTTTCCATGCTAGCATGGGTTGGACGATTTGACTGAGGACTGGTGAAACCGGATGGCAACACCAGGCTCCAGTCTGATTTGGCAGAGTTTCTACAGCTGGATGCCCTTCCTAACGCCAACCACTCAGAGAGTGTAGTGGGTGCTTTTACGTGTCACCCGCACGAAAACGGCCACGCTCGAAATGGTGTCTTTTATGTGCCACCCGCACAAGCCAGTCCAGGGGCACTGGCAACGATCTCGCTCGAAAATCCTACAGGAGCCAGTCAGGCGGTACTGGCAACGGCCACGCTCAAAATGGTGCATCTCATGTGCCACCCGCACAAGAACCAGTCCAGGGGCACTGGCAACGATCTTACTTGGCTTGCCGGGTCTTCTCACGCACAGCCCATTTCCAAAGGTCTCGGTCCGTAGTCATCGCCTCGGTGAGGCCCAATGTACGAAGGTCTTGCCTCACCACCTCAGCCCAGGTCTTCCTGGGCCTACTTCTTCCACGGGTTCCCTCAACTGTTAGGGTGTGGCACTTTTTCACGCAGCTATCCTCCTCCATTCTCACCACATGTCCATACCAGCGCAATCGTCTCTCTTGCACGCCACAACTGATGCTTCTAATGTTCAGCTTTTCTCTCAAGATACTTACACTCTGACGGGTATTCACATTGACATTACACATCCAACGGAGCATACTGGCTTCATTCCTTGCGAGCTTACGTATGTCCTCAGCAGTTACAGCCCATGTTTCACTGCCATGTAGCATGGTTGTTCGTACGCATGCGTCATACAGTCTGCCTTTTACTCTGAGTGAGAGTCCCTTTGTCGCCAGCAGGGGTAAGAGCTCTCTAAACTTTGCCCAGGCTATTCTTATTCTAGCAGCTACACTTTCAGCGCACCCACCCCCACTACTAACTTGGTCGCCCAGATAGCGGAAGCTATCGACTACCTCTAGTTTTTCACCCTGGAATGAGATAGAAGTTGTTTCCTGTTTGTTTGCAGTCTTTATTGCACCTGAACATCTGCCACAAACAAAAACTAACTTGCTAGTTAACCTGCCTTTGATGTTGCTGCACCTCTTATGTGTCCATAGCTTGCACCGGGTACATCTTATAGAGTTACTACCTACTCCTTTTCTACATACTGAGCAGGGCCATCTACCTGAAGGGGTTTGTGTTTTATCTACCTTCCTACTTATTAGGATTTTGGTTTTAGCTAGGTTGACTCTAAGGCCCTTCAATTCTAGACCTTGCTTCCACACCTGAAACTTCTCCTCTAGTTCTGATAGTGACTCCGCAATTAGGGCAAGGTCATCAGCATAGAGGAGCTCCCAGGGGCAACCTGTCTTGAACTCCTCTGTGATTGCCTGGAGGACTATGGTAAATAATAGGGGGCTGAGGACGGAACCTTGGTGGACCCCTACCTCTACCCGGAATTCATTGCTGTACTCATTTCCAACCCTCACCTTACTGGCAGCATCTCTGTACATGGCTCGCACAGCTTTCACTAGCCATTCTTCTATCCCAAGTTTCCTCATTGACCACCAGATAAGGGATCGGGGGACCCTGTCAAAGGCTTTCTCCATGTCAACGAAAGCCAGGTACAGAGGTTTATCCTTAGCTAGGTATTTCTCTTGCAACTGTCTCACTAGAAATAAGGCATCAGTAGTGCTTTTACCTGGCACGAACCCAAACTGCATCTCATCTAAATTGATTCGCTCCCTAATTAGTTGGGCTATGACCCTCTCTGTAACTTTCATAACCTGATCTAACAGCTTGATGCCTCTGTAATTATTTGTATCTAAAGCGTCCCCTTTACCTTTGTAGCAGTTGACTATGATGCTGCTACACCAGTCATAGGGTATGACTCCTTCGTGTATCACCTGGTTCGTAATACGGGTGACTAGGCTATAGCCAACACTGCCAGATATTTTGATATATATATATATATATATATATATGATGTAGAATGATGGCATCTTATTGTATTCTGATAGAACTGCTGATGTTTGTGAATTAGAAACTGTATCAAAACAACATAGTGGGCAGATGAAAGTGTGTGTATGAACAGTTTATACTCTACCAAAAATACAAACATTTGGTTTGTTTTGTGTGTGTAAAAATTCTGCCTGAGTTACAAATGTAGTTCCTAATATTTATAAATATACTAGACACTGTGTTTATTAGCACTTACAAAAAACACTCTCAGTATAAGTGGCTTCACAAGTAACATGCAGTGCTCAATCTACAGTACTCCTAGCATGAAAATAAGCCGAGAAATACTTTGTGGTATAATCCAACCTTCTGTATAAATAGGCATACATATATTACTAGTGGTTTCTTTCATAAGATTTTTTCACTTTTTTTTTTAATAATGAGTATCATAAGATTTACGTATTGTATCACTAGAAAACATTTCAGCTACAATAAAATATAATTTCATACTTGCAACAGTATTAGCCCAAACAATTTCTTTCATAGTGGTAATAGCCTTTCAGATGCTAATTTATAATGTCCAGCACAGTTACAACAGTGGTCCCTGCAATTATATTGTTTTGACCAAGAATTACCTTAAAGTTGGTTTTTAATCAGCACACTCATATATTTAAGCAAATAGAAAAAGCAATTCTTGTAAGCCTTTCCAAGCATATTAGATTTTAAAAACGAACAGGCTTGGTGGCATCAAAATCAAGTGAATTTTTTGTAGCTATGCATCCCAATGTTTCTATAGCAGATTTCGTTGAAATTTATTCATTGAGGTCTGCTTTTGTGAGAATTTATTTATATTATATTTAGAAACAAGTAAAAGTGGATTACACAAACATGTAAAGATATCATGCCACTGCAGAGAATTTTTGAAGTATTTACTTAACACTTATGTATATCCAAGTAGCAATTTCCAGTAACAGTACATACTATAAATGGCTGAAAATTCAGAAATCTGAGAATAAGATGATATTTTTCACTTCCAGTTTTAAATATTTTTAAATACATTTCAATGCCCCAAGCTATTTCCATGGCAGCATTACAATTTTTATTCACACAAATGTCAAAATTTTGCATTTTTGCACAAATATGTGTTTTGTTTTGTTCTTTTTGTTTGTTATTGTGTGTGTAATTTATTCTTTTATTTTCAACTCAAGGTGACAACACCCATCTGAATTTTTCAAATAATATTATTATTCAATAAGGTAGCCTCATAGCATGCCATCTAACCAGTGTTTGCTATGATATTCATAAAATTTTACTATTTGCTTATTATAAACCAAGTCTTATGTTTCACTTTTTCATAAATTGTCTGAATATTGAAAATGAAAAAAACTTGGGAGTAAAATTTGTGAAGTTTCAGCATTTGAAATATTCTGTCACTCTGTTTTCGTTATTTAGCACTCTCTGTCTTTTAATGTTATGTACATGAGATCAGCCTTTTGCTAAAACTAATCCAGTCAGAACACCCTTTATCAATTAAAGTGTCACCAACTAGATACTCAATAACTCAAATACGCAATAACATTGGAGGTGCCTTAGCAAGGCCTTGTCTCTGACAGTCAAAGGGAATTGGTGATCTAAAGTAGATGTCTATGTCTCTGTATGTATGTATATATATAAATATATATATGTGTGTGTATGTATATGCATGTGTGTGTGTATAGTACACACACACACACTTATGTAGCTGAGTGGTGCAAAAATCCATGGAAGTTTTTTAATCATTAATTTTAAACACTATATGTGAACTTTGAATAAACTTTGATTAATTGAATTATATGTCAGTATATCCAGGAGAATTTAAACATTTTTTTCCCAGTCAGAAACAAATTCCTTTATTCCAGTTGCTTATGATTGTGGAATCTTATAACTGAATGAATTTTCTGAAAGCATTTTGAGTTTGCTGCAATGTTAGGAAGTCGCCAAGATGATTGAAAAAAAAATGTGATAGTTGGTTAGTGGCTGGTCAAAGGAGCAAGCTGAGTCAGGTAGAGTTTCCTGACCCAATGTGTCCCATTAATGCAGAGTTATCTGTTATATATGTGATCACATGTTGTCAGAGAGAAGAATTCTTGAATAACCAATGTTCAATTTCCTAGCAGTACTTCTCTCCTGTGATAATATCATCAGGATCCAAGAAATAGTCAAGATTGATTCCTCTAGCTAATCACCAACTAGTTTCGGTGTTCCTTCTTGTCAAACTACTGTGCAGAATACCATTATTTCTGCTACAGAATATGTTTCTCATCACATTATTTTTGCAATTGAGAAATTGGTCATCATTGTGCATAAAAGCATGCAAAACCGACATTGTAATTTAGTGATGTTCATTCAATTAATGTGACTACCTATTTGTAGCATTTCGTTGTTTTGGATTTCTCAAATATTTGTTTCCCTTGGATGGTCAGACTGGGTTTGTTCTTCCACAACTTCCTGACTTGTTTGCGTGGGTTCACTTCAACAGTGGCCCTTAAGAGATCATTGTCAATGACAGGAGGTCCTTTACGATTCGCTTGACCACAAAGATCTCCTTTACGTTGACATTTTTCAACTGTTGAGCTTTGTATACATTGAAAGCCTCCTGATCAAATGTTTAGTTAATAATGCAAGCTGTTTCTGTTGACTTCCTTTCCATGTCCAGCTTATATCTTAAAATACTAATATTTGCTTTTGCTGCACACACCACCACTTTTATTTGACAGTACAAAATAGACAAAAAATAAAGGAAACATAACCCTTAGTATACAACAGGGTACCCAAAAGAAACTGGAATTTTGCAGTGTTAAATTAATTTTATTAGTTTTACATGTTTAATCTTTTATTGCCTTCAAAGTATTCTCCACTTCAAATAATGCATTGGTCCAGATATGTTTTTCACTGTTTGAAGCAGTCCTGGAACTCTTGCAAAGTGGTGCTTCTTAACACGTCCGTCGTTTTTTTTTCTTCACCTCTTCCACATTTGTAAATTCGGTAGTACCAGCTTCGATCACCAGTGATGACCTTTGAAAAAAATGTCTGGGTCAACTTTTAATTGTTCTTTCAGTTCACAATGTGCATCCAGTCATGACTGCTTTTGATCTTCTGTGAGCAAGCGAGGCACAAAAATATTGCTGCAAGTCTTTTCATTTGCAATTCCTCACTCAAAATTCATTGGCAGGAGCTTCAAGACACACTAATCATATCCACAAGTTCATCAATTATTCAGTGATGGTCTTCCAAGATCAGTTCATGAATTTTCATGATGTTGTCATTCTTTAAGGTGGGGGTCAATGACCCTGAACAATATTGGTCCTCAAATGACAAATGACCCTTTCTGAAGCATAAAAACCACTGATAAACTTGTGTTTTACTCATGGCAGCATCTTAGTAAGCTAAGCTGTTTGAGGTATGGCAACTGTTTTCACTGCCATTTTCCCCAGCAGAAAACAAAATTTCATGGAAGCAAGCTGTTCCTTCATTTCAGCCATTGCAAAAACCAGTGAACCGAGAAGAAGCACTGCAAAACAAAGATGCACCACATCATGGCAGTACAACATCACTCGATGACACCGCTTGGCAGACTGATGCCTAAGGGTTGCATCAAGTGGCTTCTAGTGGAGGAAGCCTGATCTAAAACAGGTTTGTCCCACAGAGAACGTTTCTGGTTACTTCTGGGTACCCCCTCATAGATCAATAGCCTCAAGTCTGATCTTCAAAATATTACATGTGCATAGAATGTACAGCTATATATTACATGTGTGTATCATATGGGCATATATTATCTGGAATGTATGTTGTATGGGTATGTATTAGATGACTGTATTATATACGGGCAGGTATTACATGAATATCAAAGTTTAAAATAAAAACTGCCACTATTTTGGCACCAGCCTGGCTATATTATACAAACATACATATATTTGAACATGTACATATATATATATATATATATATATATATATATATATATATATATATATTCAATTATGTATATATACATGTATATGTATGTATATGCACAGCATACACGTGCATATATATATGTATATTTACAAAAGTACATAACCTCATATATATGTATATATACACATATGTAATGCATTTTTTAGTCTTTTCTGTTTGTCCATACATATTTTTTGAATATATAAAATTAAAATTTATGATTTTATTTTCTCTAAATTTGTGTGTTTATGTGTGTGTGTGTGTGTGTATTTGTTTAATTTCTTAGGAATGGTATGCTGTGCTCGTTCTGAGTGGTGCTTATATCTCACAGATATTTAACATAATTTTGTCTTTCTATTTTCAGTCTCATGAACGCTGCAGGTTTATTCTGAAGTCAGGCTAAGTTGATTTGGCGACCTTGCATTCATCCCTGCGGCTGCAGGCTTTTTCCTTTGCTCTCCTAATTTTCCTTTTTTTTTTTTAAAAAAAAAAAAACATTTCCTTGCGATGAAATAACTCCACGAGAAAGCAAAACTCGAAAAATATAAAGAGAAAGAACTGCAAAAAGAATATATATATATATACATGTATATGTAAATATATCATTATATATATTTATATATGTCTATACACATGTATATAAATATGCAAAATATAAACTGTAAAATGAACAAAATATTTCAAAAGTGCATCAATCCAAATCTCAAAATGATAAATAAATAAGCTAACAACTAAATTAAAAAAACATTGAAAATAAAAATAGTTTGAAGAGATATATAAACAGAGAAAAAATATATACATATATGATATATATAGTCAAAATACTGACGTTTTCATTGTTGTTTATACAGAAATATTCAAAGGAAACGTTTTAAAATAACACTAACAGCAGCAGCAACAACAGCAACTCATTGATCACTAAGCAACAGCTAGAAGCACAAGTATATTTCATTGAATTTGACCAATTCGTCAAGAAGAGGACACACGCAAAATCTACTTGCATGACTCGAGGGTTACCGTCCAACACTGCGTTTTTGACACACACCATGTCAGACCGAAACAGTGAAAGCGGAAGTGAGGATAAATATGAGAAATTAAATGGCAAAGGAGATGATATTTGCAGAGACTTCTTGCGCAATGTTTGCAGGCGTGGCAAGCACTGCAGATACAGGCATCCTGAAGCTGGTGAAGCCAAAGAGTTGGGGAAGCAACATGAATATACCTTCTGTCATGATTATCAAAATACCAGATGTCGTCGTCTCAACTGCAAGTTTCTTCACTGCACTCGCGAAGAGGAGGAGTACTACAAGCAAACTGCACAGCTTCCAGTACGATTGCAACAGGCTGCAGCTCTTGGTATTGGTGTTGCACCCCATGAACTTCCATTACTGAAAGGTGAAATCCCAATTTGCAAAGACTTCTTGAAGGGCGAGTGCAAACGTGGAGCAAAATGCAAGTTCCGGCACCTATCTGTTGCAGAATATGAATATGAACTAAGAAAGTCAACCACTGATCATCGCCCCAATCATCAGACTCAAAACTCTTATGACCCAGCAGAAGACGACTTTGATCGTTTTGATAACAGGTTTGATTATGGACACAGCGCACTGAAACGCAGACGTGCAGATCTCGATGGATTCACTTCATCATTTGAAGCTCGCTACACAACAATTCGTCCACTTAGCTACCAACTACTGGATGAGGAGAACAATATGTTGAGACGCAAAGTGGAAGAGATGAAAAAGCAGGTTGCAGATTTGACTGCAGCTAATGAAGTTCTGCTCGAGCAAAATGCCCGCTACCGCGTTAGCAAATCAAACCATGTTCAAACAATTAATGTACCCGTGAGTCAAGCGCTATCAGTTAGTCAGAGTCTTGCGGCGGCGGGGGTTGCAACTGGAGGAGTTGCACCGACGCCGAGCCAACAGCAATTGAACCATATAAATAACAGCCTGGCGCAGCAAATAGCTATGAACAATGACTTAGTTTCCCAGCACGCTTTGCAGCAGCGCATCGCGAGAGAACAGCTTGGCCCACCTCCACAAGCGCAGTGCAGCCTGTCGGCGCAGTCTTTAAGTCCTTCAGTCACGATTAACCCCCCCACAATAGTGCCTGTCTCACTACCACAAAGTAACATTTCAGCCGTCTCTCTCACCCCAGCGTCTCTTCAGCAGAACTTGCCACCCCCAGTTAGCCTTGCGCAACGAACGCCCCACCAAAGCTTACCCCTGTCTGCCCAGAATTCTCCCTTGGTGTCCTACCCTATAGTTTCCCAAAGTATGCGGACTCAAAGCAGCTTGGCTCACTAGCCCACTTCTCTAGTGTAAGTACCTTTTACTCATATTCCATATTTTCATTGTTTTCTTTTTTTTTTTAAACTTTTTTTTGGACTCCAAGAACGCCTGTGCTCTCCCACTGCTGCCCTCCCGCCCATTGCAGTACCGCTGCTGCTGCTACTTGCTCGCTGCTGCTGCTACATGCCCGCTGCTGCTCTGCTACTGTATTTGTTAGTTGTTGCTTTTACTGTATTTAGTTATGTTTGTTTTTCCCTTTTTTTTTTTCTAAAATAAAATGCACCAATACATGCATATGGCAACATGTGAAAACTGGCTAAAATAAAAACAAAAAGCATTACAAAAAGTACGAAATTTAATCATTGAGTACATCTGTGTGTGTGTGTGTGTCCATGTGGCTATTTACATGCATAGGAATACATATGTTAAAGTGTATAAGAGTCAAAAGGAAATCAAGTCCATTCACTCATAGAAATCTGTTAGTGTCTTACTGTCATTTCCCATTCACAATAACATCTTTATATTCTGGCAGGTAAGGAAGGCAGACAGACAAAATAAGAAGTAAAATACATAAATAGTTATTCCCCACCACCATCTCCACTCTATTTCTCTGCCTGTCTCTCTCTTTCTTGCTCTCTCACAGACCCAATGCAGTTAAAGAAAGAAGTAAAGGAAAGAATATAGGATGCTATTGCCGAGTTAATCCACAAAAAAAAAACAAAAAAAAAAAAACAAGAACAGCAATGGTTTCTGATTTAGGCACTTGGCCAGCAATCTTGATGGGAGAGTGTTAGTCAATATTATCAGCACCAGTACTTGACTGGTACTTTAATTTTATCAACCTCAGAGAGATGAAGCAAAATTGGACCTCTATTATTATGATGATGATGATGATGATGATGATAATGTATTTTCGAGCATACCTGTCAATATAGTGTACATGAGTGTAAACATTCAAACACCAGCACTATCTTTTTAAATCCTATTACATTTCACATAGAATTTTTAGTCCTCCAATGTCATCTTGGTATATAAGTCGATCTGCTTTTTGGCTACAAATTTGGGTCTTAAAATCTGGGATTTGTATTCTGGAAAATTCAGTAATAATAATCATAATGGCTTCAGGGCAGATGAAATAGGTACCAATAAAGTACTAGGGTTGATATAAGTGACTGTTTCTCTCTGCCCCTGCAAAAAGAAAAATATATTAGAAGTATTTGTGGCCTTGCACATGTGTTAGAAATCACTATTAATAAGAGATGCTTGGCTCTGAAGTGTGAAGGTATTGGTCTATTGGCCACAATGCTAATTAATAACTTCTTTCGCAATCACAATAGCTTCTTCTTCCAACTGAAGTAGCCATATTTCTACCTTCTCTAGGCTTCTTGTCAGACATAAATCTAGGTGCGTTCATTTGTATATCTGTGTGTTTAGCAATGGAAATGGTATCCAGTGGTTGCTGTAAGAATTGACTTGTTCTTTTGTTCTAGCAACAAAGTATCTCATTCCATGTAAGCATAGAAACACAAATGAAAAATTAAGTTATACATACATGTATACACATACACAAACATATATATATATATTGTGTATATATGTATGTATGTTTGTGTGTGTGTATATATATATATATATATGTAATGTGTGTATATATATTCATGTATGTAAAGATATGCATTGACATGTATGTATATATCTATATATACACACACAATTATTTATGTAGAATTGGAAGCTTGTAATTCTATTTACAAAATTTTAATCAGCACCATTTCCTAATTCATGCAGATATGTATATGTGTCTATACACTTTCTCTCTCTCTCTCTCTCTCTCTCTCTCTCTCTCTCTCTCTCTCTCTCTCTCTCTCTCTCTCTCTCTCTCTCTCTCTCTCTCTCTCTCTCTCTCTCTCTCTCTCTCTCAAACACACACACACACCTTTTAAAGGAAGCCCATTAAAACAACAATGTAAGCCAGTGTGGAAAGCATTTATTCACTCACTCATCCTGCTAGAAATAGGAACCAAACATCTTTGCAATCACACCCTTACTGCTTTAGAAATAATAAAATGGATGGATACATTGGATTATATAGATTCTAATAATCCTAATCTGCCAAAACAGAAAACGATAGGATGGTCACAACTGGGATTTACCATTCTTTTGTGACTATTTCTTATGATATTACTCTGTATAGTTTTCATTAGACTTCAATATTACTGAGACTTTGGTGAAGTTTAAGGTAAATCCTGTGACTTTATAAATTGGCATGCATTCTGCTTGTGTCAACCAAGGGAAATTTCATGACATCTCTCTTGTTCATAGATTTGAAACTAAATTTTTGTAAAAACATATATTTACATATGGCTTGTCTCAGGTGGGTTGGTATTAAAAGGGTTTAACAGCAATAATTAATTATGAAAGAAAATTCCCATTTCAAATGGACAAATTAGAATTACAATTTTTTTTTTTTTTTTTTGCAAATTGCAAAAATATGTCATTATTTTCTTTGAATTTTATTTGTTAATTTGATATAATTACTGCATTTGCTGCCATATTAGCTTCCTATCTCCCCATCGCCTGTTTTGTTATGGCATATCTCTCTTGACAAATATTGGCAATTACCATGATGTAATACTTGTTTGTGGAATTCCTCTTATATGTGTAAGATAGCCACTTCATTATGATTTTCCGTGCATGATTAACATAATGAGGGACAACTGGTGTCATAAAATGCTGCCTGTTTATACCATGTATGACATGCTGCCACCTGTTATCATATGTGTCAGATATTATCATTACATGCTGTCGATTACCATATGCATCATGTGTTGTTACATTTAGCTTGTTCATAGTAATATCATGTGTTGTTACATGCAACTTGTTATCACATATACCATGTTGTCACATGCAGCTTCTTATCACATATTGTCACATGCAACTTGCAATCAGTACAAGTATCTGTATTGAATGACCATCATGGCTACTAGAGTAGCCTGCTGTTGTTTAACTTTTTCAGGCCCTCCTTGCGGACACATTACCATATAATTTCAGCCTGGCAAGCAAACAGAAATGTGGTATTTACTCCCAGTAAATATTACAGGTTCTTTTAATAAAATAACTGTTTTTAGGTCAACCATAAGTGAACAGATCTATATTTAAAAGCATTCCAAAGATGTTAAGGATGTGTAATTTATGGGAAATTTAGCTGCTATTTCTAGTAGAATCAAGCCTCCATGTTGGCCCAAAGAAAGCTCCAGTTATTCCTGACACTTGTTTATTGAAAGGTGAATTAAATCTTGTGAAAGTTAATTTTGTTCATCAATGCTGTATACTGATAAGAAAGGGACAGAACAATCAGCCATTTGGTTACATTATCTAGACATTGACTTTGTATTATTTACATGTGAGTGTGTATGCCTGAGTGGAAGTTTTTTTTTAAAAAAAACAACAAACATCTATTTTTCTACACTAATATAAATGAAGTTTTGTACATACTTAGTGATTTATTCATCCCCACTTTAGCAACCACTATAAATTTTATGTTTTTCTGAGAAGGTCAGAATAATATGTCCAGTGTTATCTCCCATATTTCTAGAAAACTTGCGAGGTAAACATGTTATTCTTCGACTAATATTGTTTTTTGCTCACTGCAAATTTATTTCTAGCTACTTGTCTGTTGCTTCATGCATTAAATATGGCAGCATTTGCATACCATTTGGCTACGCTAAGGCTTTAGATATTTCACTTAGTTTAACACCCTGAAGAAACTTCTCCAGATATTAATGATTAAAGCGCATCAAAATATACTTGTAAAAGGAATGATTTTATTTATTGGATTTCACTTAAGTGAAATGTGAAGAATGTTGATTTAAATTCCTAAGCAGTTAATGAACAGAAAGGAAAAATTTGAAGCTTTCCATTAGACATGACCTCTTGTGAGTGTGTGTGTGTGTGTGTGTGTCTGTGTGTGTGCAAAGCATATATATATAAGAACATTGTAGTTCACTTGAAGCATTGTAGTGCAGAAGTAGAAAAAGAGAAGAAGTATATAGAAAACTTCTAACAATGCAGAAAGTTTTAAAAAAACTTTAATATTTGAGGTACAATAGCTCATTCTCAGATGGAAGCAGCCTAAAAAAGGTCTAGTTACACTAAATTTGTTATTTTATCTAAACTACTCAGCGTTTGGGTTAGCATCAGTAGAAAGTTGTTGCTACTGATGCTAACCCAAATGCTGAGCAGTTCAAAGAAAATAACAAAATCATTGTAACTAGACATTTCTTAGACTGCTTCTTTCTGAGGA
>NC_142935.1:36621232-36648732 GCF_046866305.1 Octopus bimaculoides
AATTAGCATGTAGAACCTTCTCGTTAACAAACTCTCTTAGTGAGAGAATATTTCTTCAAAATTGCTCTAGAATGATCTTTGAAAGTGTCATAATTAAGTAGATGTTTCATATCAACATATAATCAAACATGAAGTAAATAATTTCAATAATTTAAACATAAGATAATTCATAAATGTGTATATGTAATACATTTTAATATAAACAACTGGTATATACTTCAAGAATATAGTGTATTCTTGAAGTGCATATGTATGTTTGTATATATATATATATATATTGTAAATTTTAGAGGTAATACTTGATAAGTGTAAGCACCTGTATATACCAGATAGTGGCTGAGGTGAAAGAAGATATTAAAGCATAAAATGAAAACAGAACACAAAGGATTCCACAGTACACGTGTTTCAAGCTTTATACACAAACTGATGTTGCATCATTATATGAGTATATAATTGGTAGAAAGGATGGTTTAAAGCTATCTTCAACCGCAAACATATTCAGTCCCAAGATTACATCACAAAGAAAAAATCACAAGGAAAAAAGACTCTCTCTTTTTCTTTTTTCTTTGTGATGTAATCTTGGGACTGAAAATGTTTGCGGCTGAAGATAACTTTAAACCATCTTTTCTATTAATTATATACTCATATAATGATGCAACGACAGTTTGTGTATAAAGCTTGAAACACGTGTACTGCAGAATCCTTTGAGTTCTGTTTTCATTTTATGTTTTAATATATATATATATATATATATATATATATATATATATATATATGGGCGTGCAGGTTTCTCAGTACTTACTAGTGGAGTACTTATCAATTTTTGCAAGGAAAACGCATACTAGCCATCACTTAATGATGTTTAGTATGCAGAACCTTTGAAGTTACAGTTAGCCTTTTCCTTGTACAAGTTAATGTATTTTTGTGTGTGATAACACTTGAACAGAAAGTCCTCAGTACATAATATATATACATGTATACAAACAAATGCATATATACACAACATGCGCACATATATATTATGCATATATGTGTGTATTTGCTGCATGTAATAGCAAGATTATTTATCTTTCATAAGCATTAGTATGATAAGCTAAATAGTCATTTGGCATTTCATGGTCAGAATGAAAGATTAACAGATGATCAATCCTGTTGACTTCTTATACACATAAACACAGACACCTACACGATATATATATATATATATATATACACTCATGTTTTATAATTCATATCATATCACAGATACAAGGATACACATATTACAGTGCAACATGTTTGACAATAAACAGTGACACGTGCATCAATATATGCATATATTTGTGCAATATATCATGTTTTCCCTGTATGTAGACATCTTTCTCTCTCACTCTCTTCATCCCTCGATCCATTTGTCTGTTTCTTTTGCTCTCTATATATATGTACTGTATGTATATATATTTTATGCTTATATATATATATATATATATATATTTGCCATGATAGATCGCTAACCACTACACACATTTTTTTTTCTCTCCTTGTTTCTCTACTTGTTTCTTTCTGTGTTCCTTTCCGTGGAAGAGCGTGGGCTCGAAACATTAAAGACTTTTTCAATTCCCAAGCATTATACTAATACTATTTGTTTTATACACCACCTGTCTTCATCTGTTGCTTTTTTTTGTGAATTCTCCCTATATATATTATACAATATGAATATATATATATATATATATATATATATATATATATATATATATAATGTATATATATATATATATTACATTTAATACATGTTATATGTTGTGTACATTATATATAATATATACATTATATGTATATAAATATGTATATATATGTATATATATATGTGTGTGTATATATATATATATATATATATATATATATATATTAGATACATATCAAATATATTTTTATATATATTATATATGTGTATATTACCATAAAATATTGTGTTATATAGTATTCAGAGAAACAAGTATTCATCTACTTACTTAGTTATTTGGGGGTTTTTTGCAACTTCTCTTTTTTCAGTATTTTTTTTTTTTTTTTTTTTTTCAAATCTATGTTATTAATTCCAACACCTTGAGCTTCTATTTGATTCAAATTTTTGTTTCTGATATCTATTTTTAAATAACCATTCAACTCAAGATGATTTTGTTTTGCACTTTCTTCTCACCTAATCAGTTTCCTTAACTTTGTTTTCCTGTTGAATTTCTTTTAACCCAGGCTATATACACATAAAGGGTAAGCTCCACTCATAAGAGGATTCTGCAGTCTAGGGTCATTTCTTTTTCCATTTTTTAAACTTTTCAAAACATTTCCTTACTGCCTTTTGACAATGGTTACTGTTGTCAAAGATCTTCATCTTTCATCTCACATCTTTTTCTCTGATTCTTCTCATCTTTAACTTCCTTTCATTTCATCTCCCATCTATTATCTTTTCTTCTTATCTCTATTTTCCTTACTTGCCTTTTATCTCATCTCTCATACATTATCCCTTCCCTTCTCTTCATGTTTCTTCTCCTCTCAACTCTCCTTTTGTATTTCTTTTCCTTTCTGATGCATGCATGCATACACGCACAAACACACACATATTATTCTGATGCAAGGAATTCTTATTATTATTGTGACAACTTTGGTGGCAAGCTTGCAGAGTTATTAGCATACTAGACAAAATGATTTGCAGTATTTCTTTTGGTTATACATTTGGTGTTCAAACTCCACTGAGATTACTATGTCTTTTATGCTTTCAGGCTATGTGCATATGGTAGAAAGAATTATTACTGTAACAACTGCCCCTAGTTTCTATTCCTAGTCAGATTTTCATCACATCACATTCCAGAGACCGTATTGTCTCTAACATCCTATTCATATGTTAATTTAATTTTCAGTTTTACTTCAGGAATATCAATTATTAACCATTATTATTTTATCATTATTTAAGTAGTTATTTATTTTTACAGAATAAAATTTTTCTTAATAACTGCTCCCTTATTTATTTTTTATTTCATAACAATGTCTCTCTATCTTATTTAATATAAACACATCTGTAAATATTTATCTGTAAAGGGTTGAGAAGTGATTAGATATATTTACTTATTTTCTAGAATTATATTTCATTTAGTAATTTTTATTTCATTACAATTAGTATTACTCATTATCATTATATAATTAGCAGTAATTCTTAATATAGACACACAGTCTCAAATGTTGAAGTCAAGCACTGTCAATAAAGTTTGCTGCTTCTTATTTCCTCAACCCCTGGGTGAATTGAAAGTGAAAGTTAATTCCAGTGAGATTTGAACTAAAATGCATAGAATCTAATTAAATACTGCAAGGGATTATGCCTGGCAATCTATCAATTCTGCTTTTCACTTTTGTTTATAATTATATTATGATAAATGATATTAGCACTGTTGCATCACTCTTTTGTTTTGTCACTGGTATGCTTCTGATAATGTGTTCTCTTAAATCCCTCCATCTCTTTGTTAAATTAATTGTCTTTGGAGATTCTCTAGATCTCAGTATGTTTTTAGAAGTTCTGTCTGACAGTAATGAAGTTAGCAGTCATTACAATCACTTGGAGATGGATATGTGGGTGGATTGTGGATGTGGTGTGGTTTGAGCTTTGCTACATATCAATTAACATTTCATGGGGATGTTAGTTAACAGGAGCAGGCTCTACAGTTCATTATAATAGTGTGTTAAAAATATGCAAGTGCTCTCTTATAATATCAAGTGTTACTTGGCTACAGTCACACCTATGTTGGTATTGTATGTTACATGTTGCCAATTTTGTTTGGCTGACTGAATACTTAGAAGGCAATATAGATTGTGTATGATAAAGAAGTATCTTGTTTTATAACATCTCTCCTCGATATTTCCTTATTTGCATTTTTTTTTTTTTTTTAAGTAGAATGAAGTGCTGCAAGAATCTATGCCCTCTTTACAGTCCTTCTGCAACTTGTGTGAAGGAAGGAAAAAGTTATCTTTAGATGGGAATTCTGTCCGTTAATGGAAGCTAAACCAAGCATAACGTCTAGCACCCAAGAACTGTATTGTAAAGAGATCATATGAATGCACTGCAAGGAAGCAGATAAGGGTCTTCAGCCCTGCAAACTGATATCTAAACCATAAAGACATCGTAGATATCACTATGATCCTTATGCTGTTTCCTCTCTGTCTTACCTATCACTACTATAATGGCTTCTGTGCCTCAGAGCTGGCTAGTTTCATAACTCCACCACTCCGGCATCCTCAATTCACTATTCCTTACAACTCTCATCACTGTGCTCATGTCTTTCTTGTAGGTGTTGACCTATGACAGTCTAGATGGAACATAAATGGTATCAAAATTACAGGTCTATGGGGGGGGGGGGCTGCAAAATTGATGAGTCATGCCCTTTTCTCCTCAAGTAACCAAAAAAGATAATGGTGGTTGGGGAGAAAAACTCTAATATTTATCATTACATTTTGTTCTTTAACTATATAAAAAAGAGATCCGAGATTCTCCATTGCTATCACTACTCACTAATTCGTTGATAAACTCGATATTTTCTTCACCTGCTTGGGAGAAACATTCTGTTAATTCCTCAGTGGTGTCTCTTTCACTGAGCTTAGATGTAGTTGTTATGCATTTAGTTCAAGCAGTTGACAATGATGAGTTTAAGTTGAAAATCTTTGTAAATGTCATCATTTAGCCCTTTTGTTACCATATTTCTGTTGAAATGTATTACTTTTGTTTTAATTAATTTTCAAAATAATAAAGAATTTTGTAAAATGAGTTTTTTTTCTATTATTATTATTAGTTTGATGTTTGGAACATAGATTAACATGAAATTTTGATAGAACTTTCATTTTGACCACTTTAAACATGAAGTTTATATCATAGCACCAGGTATAGTTTCAGGCAGGTTGGTATCAAAAGGGTCAAAGATGCAAGCACAAATGCTACTGTGTCCAAGTAACACTTTCATATCAAAGTAAAACAGTAGACTTCAAGAAAACTTGCATTGATGTGCATCAACTAAAGAATTAAAATTCTCTTTTCCTCATGGCAAAATAATTTTTTTCCAATGGCCTTATATTTTGGTCTGTCTTCTTTCAATATGAGTTGAGATTTTTACTGAAGACCACTTTGCATTTTATCCCCATAGTGTCAATGAACACCAATTATTTACTGTGATAGATATTTTTTTGCTCTTGTGCAACCTACCACTATAAACCAAAAAAAGTGCTTTTGAGCCATTTTAATGTAATGTACTCAGTGCTTGTGTTTGAAATGTGGTGGAGAGCAATGAATTTGATAACAGAAGCTCTTCTAGTTTCATAGATGAGTTCAGGCGATAAAGTAAGGGGAAGATTTTACTTAAGTTCCATTTTCTAGCTATGGCCTCTCTGCCAAAGCAAGGACCATAGATCACAATTGGAAAAGTTCTTAAGCTTTTAATAATCACAGCCCACACCTCACTTAAAATTTTCAGCACCTCACTTGTGCTACAGATTCATTTGGTAAATAAAGGGGTATCACACTTAAATTAAATTTCCCTTGAACTTAAGGCCAAGAGTCCTACGCCAATATAAAAAGACAAGCCCTCATCATTCTCATCATCATCTACTTCACCATAATAACAATTTTATGAATAAAATATGATCTCCCTGTGTATTTTGGTGAAATCTTGTTCTTCCGTCCTTATTTAGCTCTTATTCAGACAGTGACAACTGATATCCAACCACTCCAGGATGTGACATTGTGAAGTACAATGGATGTGTGTGTGTGTATGTATAAAATTTTGCTGATCCATTGGTTTGTTACTCTGGAGTTTCCCCTCTACACATAGTTGATTTCTTATACAGCAACACACACGCATGACATTTTATATTACAAGAATCTTTATTTCTTATGATATATATTCTTCACCCTCTTTTGGAGTGTGTGTGTTCTATTTGTTTTTTCTCTTAATTTGTGCTTTTTTTTTTTAAAGAAACATTAACTCAGAAATGAAGTTATCAATAAAATAAGCCTTGAAAAGCAAGACAGACTTTCTACCTTCTCTACTTCCATTCCTTTTCCAATGTTAACACACAACACAATATTGAATATGTATAGTTTTTATTCTTTCTTTCTTGTATCCACGCCATGTCTTGTTGCATGCTACAGAAAGAATAAAAATTTTAAAAAATAAACAATGCATATTTTAACTAATTAAATAATTAATTAATCAACTAATTAACTAACATCCACAGTTTTCACCATGTAGACAGCTGCATTTTGGTAACAGTTCATTCCTCTCTTGCCTAAGCCTTCTCCCAGTAATTTTTTCTTTTTGTTTATGATTATTTTGGAGAGTTCGGGTTGGTGTCTTCTACTGTGTTTGTTTTATACACTTTTTTTTTTTTCATTGACCTTTTTAATTTTTTTTTTTTTTTTCTTGATTTGTAAAACTTTTTCTGTAGTTTATAATATAAAATGACTGGCTAAACTGAATAAACACTTGAAAACGAAGACACCTTATACATCTGTTTAATAAATACATGTCTACCTGGTTTTTAGTGTTTTGTTCCTTTTAGACATCTTTCTATATTATTATATTATCACTCTAGATCAAGATTGTTAATTTTTATTGAGCTCTTTGCTAAAATGTTTTAAACAAAAAAATTATTTTTATTGTATTTGCAAGATATTTTATTTTTGTTTTATTTATATATATATATATATATATATATATATATATATATATATATATATATATATATATATATATATATATATATACACATACATACATACACACACATACATACATGAATATACTTATCCCCTTTTAGCCTACAATTTTTTTTCTTGTTTTCCTAAAATTTTTTGTTACATTATACCACCACCTTAGTTCCTGTATTTATTTTTGATGTTGCACTGTTTATATTTTGCACTAAAAAAGTGAAAGGAAGAAAGAAATAAAAAGAGTGCAATATTTTGTAACAAACGAAAGGAAGTTTGTGAGACACAATACCTTGCAAATGTATGTTTATTATCACTGCTATTTTGTAAATATTTAATATTATGTATATATAAGTACACACACAGACATCACTTTTTAGTTGAGAGTATATGTGAGTGCGTGTGTATGTATATATATATGTGTGTGTGTGTGTGTGTGTGTCTGTGTGTGAACACATAAGACACATACTCACAATAAATGCCTGTTGCAAATTGTTGGGGTTTGGTTTAAAAAAAAAAGCCAAAAGAAAGTAATCTTCATTGAACCTACATAAACTTCCAAAGAAACTAAAGTATAAAGAAAATCAGTACAAAAAAAAAAAAAAAACTATTGAATAAACTAATTAACAGATGTTAAAATAATTAACAAACATGAGCATTCTGAAATATTTTGCAGACTGTATTTTTTCTTTAACAATGAAAGAAGATAAACTGCATATAAAATAAAATTTAAAAAAGACACACAAAAAAATGATACACTACGGTGTCTAGTTCCTCTTCAAAAAAGCATTGAATAAACATGTAAATAATGATAATAATAATAATAATGAGGATGATGATGATATTGATGATAATGATAAAAATAATCACAGCAGTAATTATATTTAAAAGCAGAAATATAACATCAGCAGTTACATTTTTTTATTTTCTAAGAAATAATTATCTTTATTATTAACATAGTTCTTTATCATGGTTGTTTTTTATAGCACCATATATTTTGGGAATCAGGGATAAATATAAGTTTGTGTGTGTGCGTGTGTTATAGAAGAGTTGATATATGAATCTATTGTATATATACACAAACATATATATAAAGCATAAGTGGAACTATTATCTTACATATGTACATGTGTGTGTGTGTGTGTATATATATATATACACAGACACGCACACATATGTATGTGGTTGTGTATAATTATTTATGTGTATATAAGTATATGTGTGTGTGTGTAAAATTTAACGTCTTCCATGTTTATATGTGTCTATATAAATGTATGTATGTGTGTGTGTGTATATATATATATATATATAGAGAGAGAGAGAGAGAGAAAAAGAGATATATATGTATATACATGTACCTACATATACTCTCCACCTCTTTTTCATACACAGCTATAAATATTAAGTGGTTAACTTTATTCTGTGTGTTGTTATACCATCATCATTTCCAAAACTTGGTGCCCTTCACTTCACTGATCCATCTCGTATGTGGAACACCTAGATTTGTCTTTAATTCTATTAGCATTGGTACCTTTAATTCTGACATGACTACATATTCCACTGGCTCCTTGGCTGTTTCTTTTTATATTCATTAGCGTGGGTTTTTTTTTATGGCTGAATGAAATTCCAATCAGAAACTACTTTGCAGCACAGAATTGGTCGAGTTTATCATGACACTGGCACTAGAGAGAAAGAATACCGTTAATATTGCTAAAATAATAATGCTAAAAATTTGCCTGTGCTCTAATTACAAAATGGAAGCTAATGGATATGTTTTAAATACACCTGTGTCATGAATTTAGGGATAATGTCTTAAATGGTGAGCCCCTACTTCTAAAATACAAAAGAAGTGAAAATAATTCTAATCATGAAATTTGGTTCAGTTTGATCATAGAGGAAAATCAATCCTCGCTCCGGTTGTTAGTGACCTCCAAAGAAAATGAGTGATAAATTTCCAACATAAAAATGTAATTCCAAAAAATTTAATTCATATGATTAGTGGCGCCCTGATCGTCATTAAACTGCTATAAGTGATGCAGTCACATCTTTCCTTGTTTTTTTTTTCAAGTTTAATGGAATATTGTTGGTAAAGTAAAGAGAAATGTAACACTTTATCAATTGACTGATATTAAATAAGTCATAATGGGCTAAGGGAAATAAATCAAGTGGGTCAGTAGCACACAGATGGATCAGATACATTGTAACATGCAAAGACTATATATATATATATGCACATAGGTATATGCATTTATATGTACATATATATTTGTATAAATGCATGTGTGTATACCTTGTATGTAGGTGTATGTATGTATGTATATAAATGTGTGTGTGTATGGATGTATGTATGTATAAGTGATTTAAATTCAAAATATCCAGGCACACTCATGTGATAGTTATTGTTTGAATATGTTTTGTCATTAAATCCGACATGAGATTAAAGATTCTCCTCAATAAAATCTGGAATTTCAATGATTTTATTTTTACCTATTTTATTCTAATTTACTCAAGCTAGAACTCATATTGGAACTAATCATCGTTATTGTTGTACTTATAATTGTTGTTTCATGTTGCTTTCTCAATCCCTTTGTTGGTTTGCTTTATCATTGCTTTATTATTCTTAGAATTTTCTTCTTATTGCTGTTGTTACCATTATTTATATTTTATTGGTATTATTGTTTTCATTATTATTATTATTATTATTATTATTATTATTATTATTATATTATGTTTTTCTCTCTGTTCCCCATGATTATTGTTGTAAACAGTAGCCAGTAATAAATTACAAGCCATTGTTTAGTTAATATCCTTTTGTCCAAGACCCTTCTTTGTCATGATTTGACAAGCCTGTGGACTGGCATATAACAACGTATTATTTTTGCCCCTTGTATTGTTATCATCATTATCATCGTCATTATTATTATTTTTATTTTCATTATGGTTAGTATTGTTATTGTTTATTATTTTTACTGTCATTGTTGCCATTATTGTTATTGTTATGCAACAGGAATACAAAAAAAACAAAACAAAACAAAAGACAGTACAACACATTACATTTAAGTTAAAAAGGATAAGAACAGGAACAGAGAAAAGATTTGGCTATAAAAGGGACAAAAAAGAAAAAAAACACAGTTACATATGAATTTATATTTTAGTTGTTTCCATTTAATTATAAATCAATCCCCCACCTCCACCCCAATTTTTTATTTTTATTGTTTTTTTTTTTTAATATAATGTTATCGCTCAGAAATGACTGATCTGAATTTTGATATTACCCAGTAAATTATATTTTCTTTGGTTGAGATATATTCATGGAAAAAAAAAATATGAAAAAGACTTGTTTTTCATGTTTCAAAAGGGTGATGATGTGAAGGTGGGGGTGGGGCGGTGGGGGAGAATAAAAAAGAAAAAAAACAAAAAACAAGGCAAAAGAAATCGAGATAAAACTTTGGTGTTTGCATGGTATTATTTCAAAGGTCTCATAAACACCCTATTCTTGGAATCTGCTTTGCAAAATCTCACAAACTTTTAATGACTTCATATATATATATCTACATACATGCATATATATATATATGTATATGTGCATATATGTATGTATATAAACTAGTCTACCGCTTGAGGTAGGTGACTTGGTAGTGGAGGGTGGTGGGGATGCTTATTTCATCTGGCAACTAAAGAATTGTTCATACTGGTATCCATGACGATATGCATTTTCTTTGTTGTGATGGTATATGAAAGAACATTTTATATATGTGTGTGTGTGTGTGTGTGTGTGTGTGTGCGTATATATATATATATATATATTTATATATATATATATATATATATATATATATATATATATGCAAATGTGCTATAATAATGTGTATGTATGAATGTGTATATGTTTATATATATATATATATATATATATATATAATGTACATGTATAATATATAATGCTTATATGCATATATATATATATATATATATATATATATATATATACAGTGTTTATGTGTGTGTATGTGTAAACATATATATTATAGGTTTGTATATGAGAGAAGAACCAACTGAATAAATAAATAAATACATAAATGAATAAAATGACTTTGCTTAGAAACCGATTTGTCTCTTTTGATTTGCGGCACAATGGAACATTTCTTGTGTTGAGTGTTTTCATGTTGTTCTTGTTGTTACTACAGTTCACCAATTTAGAGAGTAAGATCACTCTCCCTGCCACTCGAAGGCTCTGGTAGGAATGAGTCAATGGTTCGGTTCTTCAGAGAATGTAGACTGACCCAGTTGAATGCATCTTGATTATTCTGAAGACCATTATTGCACCTGATATATTTTGGTGCCAAACTGAATTTCTCTAATCTTTTCAGGTTTTCTTCTTTGTAACAAAGCTGTTATATATCATCATGATCATCATCATACTTCCATTTTCCTTCCTGGTATGAGTTGGATGGTTTGACAGTATCCAATGTGTGCAAGGTTTGCTTCATGCTCCAATGTCTTCTCTGGCATGTTTTCAATAACCAGATGCCTTTCCTAATGTCAACCATTTTACAGAATGTTCTGGATGCATTTTTCTCTTTGGACTGTCATTAGTGAGATTGTCATGCTGTTTGTGACACTAAGATCCTTTTCAACTGAGTTAGGTTACAGCAGCAAGGGAAATGTCTTTATGCTAGGGTACACACAGACATGTGTGCACATACACACACACACACACATCCCCCCCCCCCCCACACACACAAAGCAAGTACAAATAACAAAAAGCAAGGGACTTTCACAATTAACATTAGCTTTATACTGTTGTCACTTATCACAAGTCCATCTTAATTTGAGTACAAATCCTTCACTGGGTTATAACTTAGTTTTCACAGCTAGTTGTCTATCTCATTACTTGCTGAATACATACATATGTATGTATGACCAAAAATAAGCTATTAGAAATAATTCAGAATGGCCAATAACATGTATATGGGCAGCATATGCAAATACAGATATATCAAGTACCATACAACATAAATTCTTGACTTATTAGAATTATCTCTGCCCCGAGAGGATATGTCACAATTTTCAAATGACAGTTGAAGTTAGCTCCATTAGAGAAGTGGAGATAATGTCAAGAATCAAGAACTCTTCAAAGCTGTCATGTTGTTAAGGCAGCAAGAGCAGATTTACTGCCTGCTGCTCAGAGAAAACATTGTGGTTTACTTATTTCAGCCTCAGTAGGTGTCTATCAGCACAATAATTATCTTACACCAAAAGAGATCTAGACATATAAAAAAAGAAGAATAGAACACGTTTATGGCTGAGGTAATTTGCATATATTGTATAAAAATGAACTAAGAGAAATAACAATGGCATGCATATGAACAACATAGACAAATACAGGCATATCAGACACCATACGTCATAAATTTGTGGTTTACTGTAATTGTCTCTGCCTCTGGAGGATGTCACAATTCATATATATATATCTTTTATTTTTCACTTTTTCCATTCATTGGACTGTGACCATGCTCAGCACCATCTTGAAGAATTTAGTCAACCAAGTCAGCTCAGCCCGAGTACTTATTTTAAAACTTGCTACTTATTTTATCAGCCATTTATTGCTGAACAGCTCAGTTACTTGGGCTGTAAACAAATCAACACCAGTTGTCAAGTAGGGGTTGGGGGGGGGGGGATAAACATAAGAACGGGTACAAATTCACACACATACATGAATATATATACAGTGGGCTTCTTTCAGTTTCCATCAAGCTAATCCATTCACAAGGCTTTGGTCAGCCTGGGGCTATAGTTGAAGACACTTGCGCAAGGTGACATGCAGTGGGACTGAACACAAAACACAACCATGTGGTTGAGAAACAAACTTCTTATCACACAACCATGCTTGCACGCCCCCCCCCCCCCACATATCTGTTATTGAAATGTCTACAACTGGCAGATATTATAATTACTTGTATGTAATGATATTATTGAAATATACAATCTTTCGGAGTCTACCAAACTTCAAGTTTTGTCATTTTGTGACTGTAAGACCATAGTATTCAAAATAACAAGATTTATTTAGAAAAAAAGTGTTATTGGGCTACTTTGTATGTGTGTGTTATTTTTACAATGTAAAACATTTTGTTACTTTTTTAATCAGATTTGTCCTTCCTGTCCACATCTACCATTCAGCTCCTAATGCATCACCATTTCACTACAACTGCACATTCCAGATAATATGAAACATTTGTTCTTATTTTTATCATTTTTATTTGTAAAAACTATGAAAAGTTCTAACTTTTGTGTTGGAGAAAGTAAACATTGTAGCATTTAGACCAGCCATATCCAATCCAGATATTGTTTTATGTCCAAACTGACCAAATCCAGCCTCTCTCACTTACTCTACGATGTCAGGGTAAAAATAAACAATCACGTCATTAAAGTCTTACATGCTTAATTCAAAACAATTTGAATAAATAAGCATTACATTTGACAGTAATTTGAATGCTAAAGGCTTAAACCACCATCCTATCATATCTGGAATCTCATCAAATGTGATAAGGAAATGATTATCACTTCTTTATAATATTTGGTGGGTTAAAGGTTTGAATCTGAAATTAAAGAAGGAGAAAGATTACATAGAATCCATATATTTATTTATTTATTTATTTATTGTTGCTTACTTTTTATGAAGTTCTTGCATGAATTTAGTAAATCATCATCGTCATCATTTAACATCTGGTTTCCATGCTGGCATAGGTTGGATAGTTTGACAGGAACTGGAGAGCTGCCTGGGCTCCATGCCTTTTTGATATTGTTTCTATGACTGGATGCCCTTCCTAGCACCAACCATTTTACAGAGTGTAATGGGTCCATTTATGCAGCACCAGCATAGGTGCTTTTATGTGGTACCAGCATGGCTGCTTTTTCATTGTACTGGCACCCACAAGATTAGGAATGCTCAGCTGAAGAAGGATGCAGGGGACTTGTCTGTATGCAAGGACAACCATGTATGTACTTAGCTTGATGTGTCTTCTCAAGCACAATAAACTGCCTGGAATCTTAATCCCCTGTCATCCCTACTGTGGTGCTCTCAACATCTGAAGATCCTTTTTTACCATTTCAGCCCACATCTTCTGGGGTCTACCCCCTTCCACACATTTATTTTGTCAGGACAGAAGATTCTGTTCAAGGCTCTTTACTGAGTCTATAAGACTAGTGGGAAGGAGGGAGGGAGGGAGATGAGTATCTGCTTCCCTCCCTCATCTGAGACCTGGCCCACATTCTTGCAAAATATTGCAAGGCAGTCTATCTGATGCTCTAATGAAACAATAACTGAAGCAATGTTCACTACATAAAATTATAATTAATTGAAAGCTTAAATTTATATATGAATACTTTACATCTGGAAGGCTTTTGTATAATAGAATCGTTGACAGCATTAGGTGCATTGGCATCAAAACGGCTTATTAACCCTTTTATTGCAGAAATCAAATATATCCCCTTAAAGTTTCATCTGCCTTAAATGCCAAAAGCAATTTTAAATACCAATCTGTCTGTTGTTGGGTAATTTCAGGTTTGAAACTAATTTTCATTGTCATACATCGAGCTAATTGATGCAATGTGTCTTGCAGAAAATACCAGTTTTATTTTTTGATAGATATTTAACATCATTTGAAATAACCATTAAATTTAATTTCACAGTTAAAGGATTAATTTTAATTAATTAAAATTTAGATTTGTTCATTTTTAGTCACCCATGAATGCATGTCTGGTTACTCTACCTGGAAACAGGTGAGGACTGGCAAGAAGAATGGCATCTGACTGTAGAAAATCTGCCTTCGTAAAATTCTGTCTGACCCATGCAAGCATGGAAAAGTAAATGTTAAATGGTGATGATGATAAAATTTGAGTTTGTCTTGTCTGCCTTTTTTTTATTTTATTTTTCTTGAATTAAATGATTTTGATTATGATTGCTGTCATCATGAAGAATGAATGTTTAATTGCAATTTCTTTATTTACTATCTCAAATACACTGTCACCCACTATACGTGGTCAGTCAAGTTGTTTGAAATAGCAGCCAATCTACTACAAATTACATCCTAACATCTTAAAAAGGGAAGGACACATTGATTATACTCCTAGATACTCTAGGTATGCAATGCAAGACATGTTTCATTATAATTGCTTAATACCAGGTTAATCCTTAATCAAGCAGTAAAATATTTTGTTTTCAAGTAGCAGATTAATTATATTATAGCGTGTCCTTCTTTTTTTGTAAAAACAACCTAGAATAAATTTGAGAAAAATTCGACTGTTATTTCTAGCACATTACTAGTCACACAAAGTTTTCCCCCCATGAATATCATGGTCACATTTATCTGAAAGACAGTATGGCAACATGGTTTTCTGCTGGCTGGAGCAGTTTTAATTGTAAGTCTGCCCAACAAAGACAATAAACACAACAGCATGCAGGTCCTGTAACTAAAGATCATTGCTTTGTCTGTCAGATGCACTCACCTCTCTCCCTCTCTTTCATTGCTGTCCAATATAGACTTGCTCACTCAGTCAGAATCTTTATTTTTTTTTTTATATGGTTAATTATTTGTTTATTTATTTCCGATATCTGAAACAAAACAATCCTGAAATGTATCTGCTACTAGTGCCAATTTAGTAATGGGTATATGACAATAATTATGTTACACATCATGGAACATATGAATTAATTATGTCCGTATATAAGGATGGTGCCTCTGTGTGTGTTGTTGTTAATGTTGGATGTTTCCATTACGAAAAATAAATGAGGAAAGATCAATAATTTAAAACAGAAAACTGAGTGCATAGAAGCAGAGTGGTGGTATATATTATTAGGAGAAAAAAAATTACCCGTAACCACTCTGCTATATTTGACAAATTTTGTAGAGAAATGAGTTTAGTTCCTTAAAAGTCGTCATTTTATAAAAATCTTATATCTATATGTATATCATTGTCATCATTTTAATGTTCACTATTCTATGTCTTCATAAGTCACACAGAATTCATTGAGGCAGATTTTTCTATTAACTAATTCCCTTTCTATAGACAACACCCACCTGTTTCTAAGTAAAGTAATATATGTCCATGGCTGGGCATGTATTCACTGAAGATTGGAAACAAATAACACCGCTTGTATAATGGTGACTCATGTTTACAACTATAATGTGATAACAAGACAAAGAGAAATAAAATACACATGCATACACACACACACACACACACACACACACACACACACACACACATATATATGAGACAGGTTTCTCTTAGTTGCTGTCTATCAAATCCACTCATAAGGCTTTGGTCAGCCAAGGCTACAGTAAAAGACACTTGCCCTTGGTGCCATACAATGGGACTGAACCTGAGACCATATACTTTGGAAGAACTTCTTAACCACACAATCATGCTTCCATATATACACACACACACATGTATGTATTTACTCAAAGATATACGGAAGTTCCTGGAGGGTCTAATATTAAACTTTGGGTCTAAAAAAGCAGTATCAGTCCCTGAACTGCATGCCACTGCATAGTACCTGAGGCACCACTATCCTTATGTAGAGTCAGAACCCTATACTGTGACAGCTTTATGTTTCAAGGCCCACAACTTGTCAATACTTTGCCTGAAAACTCAAAAGATCTACTAGATGTGAATGCAGGTGTTTTCAAATGAAAACTTAAACTTCTTTCTCTCCAAGATCCCTGACAAGGCATGAAACAAAACTAAGGGTGACAATATCCAAGTCTTTCATTCATCAAGAACCGACCAAGGAGAGAATGTTGTGGAAATGTAATGGAAGCAACATTGATGGAAAAAGTAAAAATATAAGAAATATATTGGTAGGCGTAGGAGTGGCTGTGTAGTAAGTAGCTTGCTTACCAACCACATGGTTCCGGGTTCAGTCCCACTGCATGGCACCTTGGGCAAGTGTCTTCTATTATAGCCTCGGGCCGACCAAAGCCTTGTGAGTGGATTTGGTAGACGGAAACTGAAAGAAGCCCGTCGTATATATGTATATATATATATATATATATATATATATATATATATATATATATATATATATATATATATATATATATATATATATATATGTGTGTGTGTGTTTGTGTGTCTGTGTATGTCCCCCCCAACATCGCTTGACAACCGATGCTGGTGTGTTTACATCTCCGTAACTTAGCAGTTCAGCAAAAGAGACCGATAGAATAAGTACTAGGCTTACAAAGAATAAGTCCTGGAGTTGATTAGCTCGACTAAAAGGCGGTGCTCCAGCATGGCCACAGTTATATGACTGAAGCAAGTAAAATAGTAAAGAGAGTAAAAGAGTATGAACGTACATACAAAACCATAATAAAAGGCAACCTGAAGGAACAGCAGATCAATGTAAAGAACTGGGAAGAACTTTGGAAAGAGCTGAGTTGAGAAAGTGTATAAAGGAAGGCTGCAGAATATTTGAAGAGGGTCACCTTAAACATCTAAGGTCTAAAGTGTTGACTTTAGGAGGGCTGTCATTAGTAAAGTGCTGTTGGAGGTTGAAATGTGTAACCATGTCACAACAGCACTTGACATTTCGTCTTCCAGCTCACCTGACTGCAACCCCCTTGACTTTTGTGTGAGGCACAGTGGAATGGGAGACTAGTAAATCCAGCTGCAATAAGAAAAATGAGCTGGGGGCCAGAATTACCAGGGCCTTCAGGAGCCTAAAACGGGAAATAGTGATGAAGGCCTGTGACCTGTTCCAAGGTTACCTGGATCCTGTCATTGAGGCTAAAGGCAGGTTCATCATGTGAGATTGATAGAAGATGTCATGAAGACAAACTGATCCAAATTTGACAAATACATCTCATTTTTTTCCTAAACAAATACCACATCACAGGAACAAATACCATCTGCACCTTGTACTCCTTTTGAAGGCTGGATATGTCAACCATCTAATGTCCCATGAAAGATGAACTATATATATACAATGTCCTTCCTCCTAGTCTGGGTGATTCGTTGTGTGTAGTGTGTGAAAGGGCTTGCAAGTTGATTTCAGGTTTGAAGAGACACATAAGGCAGTTGAAAGAGATTATATCTCACAAAATGAGCCATTCAATCCAGTGAAAGTTACAACTTTCATCTCATCTTTGCTTCAAACCATGTTGATCTTCAGTAGGACTGAATAGTCATTTGAGAGGCCATAGGCAGAAATCCCATTGACAATAAAGAAGTTCAGAGAGATGGGAATTATCTGTTAAGATGAAGCAGTCACCATGTATAGGGTTTAGCTATGTGATTGAGAAGTTTGTTTTGCAACCAAATGGTTCAGTCCCACCGTGGAATCTTTTTAAGTGGCTTCTAATATAGCCCAGGATTAAGCAATGCATTGTGAGTGAATTTAGTAGACAGAAACTGTGTGGAAACTTGTTATCTAGAAATTTATGTTTGTGTGTCTTAATGCTTTGTGACTGGTGTAGGTTTGTTTATATCCCTGTAAGTTAGCATTAAAAAAAAATATCTAATAGAAATATGTACTAGACTGAAAATGAGTATCAGGATTAATTTGAACAATTAAACTATTTAAGGTGGTGCTCCAGCATGGCTGCAGTCCCTTGATCAAAACAAATAAAAGACTGTAAATGAGAGAAAGAGTTAATCAGTTGATGTGTGTATAATGCTGAGAAATAACAATGAAATGTGTTGTAATGATTGGTTGATAACCCTTACCCACATTCACCCAAGCCAATGTGTGGTCACTTGATCTGCTAGAAACAGCAGCTGAATTTTTTTCCAAAGTTACACCTAATACCTTATTTCAACAGAAAGCATCATATTATTTAGTTGTTCATAAAACATTTATGAAGCAAAAGAGAGGACAGACATAGTTGGAATGCTTATTACTCTGCTTGATTGGGGTTGGTGTAGGGATAAACAACAATAATAACGACAGATGAATTGTACAAACAGTTGCAGTAGGAATAGCAATAGTAACAGATTCTCACACCATGTAACTGCATAAGCAATACTCATAGTGATATGAATGAGTAGCATTGCTACCTGGGTTCTGGGTCACTAAGTTGTAATAGTGGTGGAGGTGGTGATAAATATTGTAGTGGCGCACATCGAAGTTTTAGTAGTTTTTACAACTCTGGCAGCCTCCTTTCATATCGTGTACATAACAGCAGTAGTTTATAGTAGCACTCTGAATGGTTAAATAGTTTGCTTCACAATTATAAAGTCTGAGTTTGATCCCAGAACCTCATGGTTGTGAAGCAAACTCTTGGCAGCTAGAACAAATATTCGGTAATTTGTAGCATGTTTGGCAAATTTCATCAGATCAACCCAAATCATGTGACTAAATTGGGCGAATGGAAATTGTACAGAAGCCCATCAGATGAAGAGTTGTACATATAATTCAAAGGTTCAACCTTATGTATAGCCATGATGGTTCAACCTCAGAATTACTTTGGTACAAACGTCTGTGGAATACTCAACCATTTTCATGTTGATTTAACATCAGTGATAGACCATAAAAGGGAGAGTAAGTTACCCCTTCTATCTGTAGACTGGGATGGCACATTGGCCTCCTGTGCCAGGTATACAGTGAAGACGTCATTTGCTGGACGCTGGATAACCAGCAAAGTGGAGGAGTCCTAGACCAACAGTTTGAAGGTTATTGTGGCCAAGTGAAAGATCTGTACCATCAGACAATGGTTGGGCATCAACTAACAAGTGAGCTGCTATTGTGGAATGGTCTCATCATTGACCATGCTTGCTTGCACATCACTTGGTGTGGAGGTCCAGAGAGGCAGTCTGATGGGGGAAGGGAACAACACTAACTGCTTTACTCACTATCCAAAAGTATTTTGTTCAGAGAAGTGGGAAGCCTCGTGGTGATAGAATGAATGTGACAGCAGCAGCACTGGGAGCTACTAGCAAGAGCTCTACGCACGAACAAATGCTCTCAATATTTCCTACTTATTTTTTTAACAGAACAGTCTATGTGAACTTAGAACAGACAACTGATGACGACAAATTTGACAAGCCAAATGTTCACTTGATTGAACAAGAGAATACTTATTGTTAAAAATTATGGAAGATATATCATCATCATTGGTAGGAAAACTAAGAGCCATTATTTTTGCAGTTGTAGATATAACTATCATAAATAAACACTCAAAATAAGACTTTAATTGTGAGTAAAATTATAATTTATTTAACAACATCTCACTTCAAACATTGTGCCAAAGCCCTAGCTTTTGTCTGACCTTCATCGCATAATAGACATGCTTTCTTTTAAATTATGCTTGAAGGGACATGTAACCATGACTGCTCTTCTAGGAAAGCAAACATGCATCAATTTTGTCTTTTTCCTCTCCATGACAGATTCTGCAGACAAAGTGTCTTAGTCTTCCATGATGTACTTCTTCATGCATTGTTTTCTCTTTCCTGGGGTCACTATGAGACATAATTCCTCCCACTTCCTAACTTGTCTGGTGAATCATGTTACTGCTGTTGCTTTCAGCATGTGTCCATCACTGTCATTGCTATTGTTGTTGTCATTAGTTTTGCCAACATCAGCAATATCATAAATATTGCCTACAGTATTACTAACTACTATTATCACATCACACATCATCTTTCCCAAATCCTCAATTTTTTTTTCAAACTATATTTTAGTTTATTTATCTGTTTATTGATATGATGATAAACTTACTTTGGGAGGAAAGCATCTTCGGGGTTTCTTTAAATTTTTTGAATTTAAAAAGAAAGACATATTTAATTTATGGTTATAATTACTTTTATTTATTTATTTTGTATAACCTGTCATATACACAAGGCTGCACTATTCAGAAATCAAAAAACAATAATATATCCCAACCAGAGATTCAAAGAAGCTGAAATTAAAGAAAAAGAGAAGAAAAGAAGCAAACCGTTCTATTGCAAGTGGAGTAGAAAATACAGAACTCAACACAAACTCCCAATTTGAAGCAGTTTACAGCAATACATTACGAAATATCAATTAAAAATCACTAGTAAAACATAACATCCTGGACCAGAAAAACACACTCCTTTTCACTGGTAATATTATAAATAACCAACACTAAAACACATAAGAAACTATGTATCATAGTTCTGTATATACACTATTGCTGACAGGCAATTTATTGCAGGTTTCATTGTCGTCGTTTAACGTCCGCTTTCCATGCTAGCATGGGTTGGACGATTTGATTGAGGACTGGTGAAACCCGATGGCTACACCAAGCTCCAATCTGATTTGGCAGAGTTTCTGCGGCTGGATGCCCTTCCTAACGCCAACCACTCCAAGAGTGTAGTGGGTGCTTTTACGTGTCACCCGCACGAAGGCCAGTCAGGCGGTACTGGCAACGGCCATGCTCAAAATGGTGTATTTTATGTGCCACCCGCACAAGAGCCAGTCCAGGGTCACTGGCAACGATCTCACTCGAAAATCCTAAAAGAAGCAAAGTCTCTCATCATCTAAGATAAAATCTTTTTGGGTGAGCTGTATTGAAAATACTATTAAGTGTTAAGGTCATCTCTACAGATTTTCCATAGAAATTATAACCAGCACTGATTTTGTTACAGTGTTTCATATCCAAGATGTCTGATGTAAGCAAACAATGAGATTGAAGATGAAAAATGGGTGAGGAGCCATATATGCCATATTTTGAGAGTTTTTCCTCCTTCATCAGCATCTATCTAACCCATTAATCATGCATGAACTGATTGAGTAAATAGCCACTACATATACCAGTGCAGCATCATTGGATATACCAATTTACATATTAAACACATTCCTGGAAGCTGGTATGTAAATATCAATGATTTGTAGGCACACAGCATTTCATTATGCAAGCATAATATGCTACAAAGTATATTAAACGTTTTCATAAGTCATTAAAAATTCTATATATTGAAGGAACTCACCAGTGTACATATATACATGAATTATATATAGTTGCCTATTTTAATCTTAATTTAATGTATGCTTCAATTTCATAGATCAGTGGTTTTTGACCATTTTTTACCTATTTGATTACCCTTTGATTACTATTCTATTCTGGTGGACCCCCATAACCATTCAATGTATAAAAACTAATTTTATAGATACTTCTTTCAAAGTTTAGTGCATGTGTTTATTTGGCAAAAAAAGAAAGAAAAAAAAAGAAAAAGAATTGAAAAGTTGGTTGCAGTAAGATTTGAACTTAGAAGTAAAGAACCAGAGTGAATACCACATGGCATTTTACTGGATGTCTTTAATGATTCTGTCAATTCAGTATACAGAATTATAAGTGAGAAATTTAAGAAACATGAAACAACAATCATTTGCAGCTTATGTAGAATTTATCCTATAACTCACGACTTCAGTGTTTCAAGTGTTAAATATGATTGTAAAGGTAATGGGAATGCATGTATTCTTTTTTCATTTTTTTTTTCAGTCATTTGACTGTGGCCATGCTGGAGCACCACCTTTCGTTGAAGAAATTGACCCCACGACTTATTCTTTGTAAGCTTAGTACTTATTCTGTTGGTCTCTTTTGCCGAACCGCTAAGTTACTTTGACGTAAACACACCAACATCAGTTGTCGAGTGATGGTGGAGGGACAAACAGACTCACAAACATACACACACACACACACGCACACACACATATATGACGGGCTTCTTTCAGTTTCCATCTACCAAATCCACTGACAAGGCTTTGGTTGGCCCAAGGCTATAGTAGAAGACACGACACTTGCCCAAGATGCTACGCAGTGGGACTGAGCCCAGAACCATGTAGTTGGTAAGCAAGCTACTTACCACGCAGCCACTCCTGCACTTTTTGTGTATATTTGAGTGTGTCTGTGCGTGTATATATATATATATATATATATATGTTTGCATTCATTTGCTCACATGTATGTGTGCCTAAAGAGGCATCTTAAAATATTGTGTTTCAAAATGGATGTGAGAGTCATTTGCTGACCTAGAAATGACGATATCAGTAAAAGTCATTGTTAATGGACAACCACCATTTATAAGAATATAATCTAATAACTAAGCAAATAGGTAATGGCCTCTGTCTGCAGTAATTTGCTAATTTGGGAGTTTGTGGAATTTGATAAGTGTAGTTACTGTGTGAAGTTTAAAACTTTAGGTTTTCGGTTCTTGGTCTGAGAATGGAAAAAGAGATAAGCACTCATGATCCTTAGGTTGTATGCTGTAGAATTTTCAATGTTCTGACTTCTCAATGCAGCTATTAGACTTTGTACAAAATGGCTGATATTTAGCAAGGTGAGACACACATAAGAAGGAAGGAAACAAAGGGCCACTGATGAGGTCACAGAAGTGTGACGAAAGAACTCTGGCCGAAATAAGATTAAGATTAATGTAATATAAAGCTGAAGCAAATTAACACCAAATATACAATGCGTGTGTTTTTATTGGCTAAACTGGCAATATGACCATCCCCAAGTACAACAACATATATATATATATATATCATCATCCTCATCAGTTAACATGTGTTGTCTATGCTGGCATGGGTTGGACGGCTTTGACCAGAGCTGGCAAGCTGAGGCGCTGCACTAGTTTGATTTGGCCTGGTTTCTTCAGCTGGATGCCCTTCCTAATGCCAGCCACTTTGCAGAGTGTGCTGGGTGCTTTTACATGGCACCTCACAGGCCCTTTTATGTGGCACCTTACAAGCACTTGTATGTGGCACCGCACAGGCACGTTTATGTGACACCACACTAGCTTTACACCACTAGAGGGACCAGTCTTAAAACTTCTGCTATGACACCATGAACACTTCTGCATTATATTTCTGATCGTATAAACCAGTTCAAATATTATTTCAGCAAGTTTAAAGTAATTTCTTTTGTGCTGTAAACCTTTTACCATTTCTGTGGTGCCTCACTTCCCTTGATACCCTAAGCACATGTTTAGTTTGCTTAATGGTTAATCTAGCACTATGTATGGTTAAGAAGATAAATTTTCCCCACTATTAACCACATCTTTGGAAATGAAATTGCTTTTTAAAATATTTACATTTGCTCTAGTTGAAAACATTAAAATCAAAATTTCTTTTCCAAAGATTTGATTAATTATCTAATTGGCATAAAGTCACTCACAGACACAGTCCAGCATCTGGCCCACAAGTATGTTCTTTCTTTTCTTCTGCTCTTTGGAGCAAGCTGCACTCATATGATCTCCACTCAAGTAACCTTAACACACAGCTCACCTCTCATCATGCTTGTCACATCCATTTCGATCCCAGATCCTGCACTAATAATTGTATCCCAGTATTTTCTTTCCTAGAATGTTAGGCCTCTATAGTTCTCTCTCTGCTCATATCTTTCTCTGCTAGTGTTGAATTACAAAGCTGATTCCATAGGAACATTAACGGCATGAAATTCTCTGACTTAAAAGGGCTTGCCAAAAATCTTTGCTACTGCCCCTTCTTCTAAACGCATCAAGTAGAAAATTAAATAAATATAAACCAAAATGCAATTCTAAATAATTAAATTCACTGATCTAAATAATTTTGGATGTTGTCGCTTATTACAGACCAAGCAAAGTGAAAAACAAATGTGGGTGTGTGGTAAGAAGTTTGCTTCCAAACAACATAGCTCTCAGTTCAGTCCTATTGTGTGGCACCTTGGGCAAGTGTCTTTTGCTATCGCCTTGGACCGACCAAAGCCTTGTGAGTGAATTTGGTTAATGGAAACTGAGAGAAACCCATCATGTATATGTATATGCATGTGTGTGTGTGTCTTTGTAACTGTGTCTGTCTCACTCCCAACTCCCTACCATTACCATTTGCTAACTGGTGCTGGTGTGTTTACATCTCCATAACTTAGCAGTTTGGAATAAGTACCAGGTTTTAAAAAATAAGTACTGGGATTGATTTGTTTGACTGAAATTCTTCAAGGCAGTGTCCCAGGATGGCTGCAGTCCAATGACTGAAGCAAGTAAAAGATAGAATGATAAAAGAAATAAAAAGCAAGTTTGATGAATTAAAATCTTAGACTAAATGTCTCTGTCATACTCACAGTGTTTTAGGTTTAACCTTCTATATTTTGAGTACAATACTCTACTGAGCTGATAAAAATAAGCATCAATTATATGCGGGAGTCAATTCAATTGTCTGGGAACAAATGCAAAATAAATTGGCTTTGTGTCTAGTCAAAAGAAATTGTTTATTCATGATGGAAATTAAAATTTTACAAGTTTCTGTCTGGCCATTCATTTGATCATTAGGACAGTTTGTTTAAATTTTAACATCTGAATTACATTATAAATACATCAGTATGTGTACACACACAAACACACAAACACACACACACACAACTGTGATTTTGTTCACAAAAACTACAAATATCATACACGTGTTTATGTGAGTGCTTCTGTGTGTGTATGATTTATGCCATTTTCTTGGCTATTTTAGTGTGTCCTCTTTATTATTAGTCTCATCTATACTGTATAATGATGTATGCTGATCAAGTTAGATCAAGTTATGCTGCAGGATCAGTAGGTTTTGTGGATGGAGGCTGCTCTATCTTGGCTAAAGAGTTCATTGCAAACATTTAATCCAGAGCTCAGGGATGCTATTGTCCTTTGGCCCTGTGGCTGCCCAAATCATTTAGATTTATTATCAAATGCATTCCACATTGACCCTTCTAAATTTCAAGGACTATATCGTTCTGTATACCCCTTCTCTTTTAAGATATATAGAGGCTACTTGATGAAGAGGGATTACTTGAAAACACTAGAAAATAATTCAGTAAGGTACATTTAGAGACTTTTCAGATGGAATTTTGGTTAGATTCTTTCACAAGAGCAATTACATTATTGTGTACACACACACACACACACACACAACTGGGATTTTGTACACAAAAACTACAAATGTGTATGTGAGTGCCTTTGTGTGTGTTTGATTTTTGCCCTTCTATTGCCTATTCTAGTGATTCTTCTACATTATTAGCACTAGAATATTTGTGGTTGTTTGGCTCCTTGTCAACCATTAGTGGGTAGACACCTTTGATCAAACAGTATCCAGCCATGATCACCATATTCTGTATTTTCAGGTTGTATGCATGTAAAGCACATTATCCAATCTATAAGTACTTTGGCTGATATAATTAAGTATTATCCTTGGAGGTGAAACTCTAGCATGGCCACAGTCCAGTGACTGCATTAGGGGTTCTGACAGTATCTCTCAATTCCTTGCATCCTTTGTGTAACTTTTTTGCATTCAGATTACTCTGTGAAAGGTAACGCTTGTTTATTAACATTATCTTAAATTAAATATGCAATATCTTGTAGCTTGAAGATAATGATATTATTTTTAGAATAACATTTTAGGTTGATGTGAAAGGCCAGATCTGTCTAGTTTGATATTAAAACACTTAAATAAGCTGGATATGGCTGGTTTGAATGCTAAAGGGTTAAAATAGCGAATTGACTGAGTAATTACAGCATCTTTTTTTTTTTCTTCCAGTTCTCTGCGTTCTGAGTTCAGATCTCACCAAGGCTGACTTCGACCTTTATTCCTTTGAGATCAGTAAAACCGCTTAAGAACTGAAGCCGTCTCTGCTCCTTTCCCCACTCCTCTATCTCTCTCTCTGTCTCTCTCTCTGTCTCTCTCTCTCTCTCTCTCTCTCTACTGAAGAAAGGAGCATTCAAATGAATGGCAGCTCCTTTCTTTCATCATTGCCATGTGGACTCAGTGAGAGAAAAGAGAAAATCCATTCTTGATTGTTTAACAAAGCTTGGAGCTAATCATTCAAGAACCTTGATATAAATTTAGCGTCTGCTATTTCGTTTATCTTTGCTGCTTTTAATCAATGTCAGCTTATTCAAGCTGAATTTGATATTTTTTTGTTGCTTTAGTCCTAACAATATCTGTACAGACAATTATTTGTAAATATACAAAACCACATAGCTCAAGATAAGTGCCTCTAGCAATGACAAACTGTAGTAACATGATCGTAATTTTAATAATGTATTACATATATAACATATACATCTATACTCTCTCTGTCTCTGTCTCTCTCTCACGCACATGGTGTTTATCTATATACAGTTGCACATTTCTTACGTGTACATACACGTATATTCACATTCTGAATGATATAAATAACACCTATGAAAACGTGCATGTTCATATAAAGAAAGAGAGTCAAAAGATTTGTATCATCACAGACATAGCTGTGTAATACAGAAGTTCTCTTCACAGCCACATGATTTTTGGTTTCAGTCCTACTACACAGCACCTTGGGCATCTACTACAGTGCCAGATGCAGCCATGCGAGGGAATTTGATAAACAGAAATTTCATGAAGCCCATTGTGTATGCATGTGTCTCCTCCAATTGTACTTGAGTTGGTCATGTTTTTTTTTTCACATCAACAAATCTCATATTAAAATGAGGAGCTCAGCCAACTTCTTGCTCTGTAAATACAATACGAACTATGTATTCAGTGCTACTTCCAATCATTTGTTCACTCACTTATCTGTGTGTGTGTATATGCACTCACACACTGTATGGGTTATATTGATAGATATATGCAAGTGTAAGTGCATATAATATGTATACATATACACATGTATGTGTGTGTGCAAATGTGCAGGTATGTTTATATTCCACTCAATTGATGCCTGGCAGAAGTGGTGCTGCTGTTGATATTTTCTTCCTGATGTTACATGACCAGTTTACCTCTTCTTTGAAAGACCTGTGAGATACAGAAATCATTTGCTTAAAA
>NC_142935.1:36653732-36656232 GCF_046866305.1 Octopus bimaculoides
TATATATATATATGACAGGCTTCTTTCAGTTTCTGTTTACCAATTCCACTCAAGGCCTTGGTCAGCCCAAGGCTATAGCAGAAGACACTTGCCCAAGGTGTCACACAGTGGGACTGAGCCCGGACTGTGTGGTTGAGAAGCAAGCTTCTTACCACACAGCCACACATGCACCTATATGTATCATAGTGGGTTTAAATAATTCGTTTCTAAGAAAAATTAGGATAACTTCTAAGTACTCAATACCCCTTAGATAATTTCTGCTCTCTTACATCATCCCAGAGAGAGAGAGAGAGAGAAAGAGAGTGCTACTACCTCAGAATAAGAACCATAAGCTTAGGGAGATAAAAATTGTATTTCCATTTGGTTAATTTCTGATTAAATATAAGTATCTGCTGCTATTATTACTGCTTCTGCCCTCAGGTATTCCTAACCCACTCCACTTGTCTCCTCTTGTCTTGTCCATCTACTCTAAGCACTATGACCTGTCCTTTTTTCGTTCAGAGATGATTTTTTTTAATGAGTAAGAAATGATATAAGTCAATGACTGGTATGATATTTTATTTTTTTTTAGCAAGTAAAGGAAACAAACCTTTACATATTTTGGTCTTATTATGACCTCATCAGCAAAGCATAAACTTTTGTCATGTTTGTTGTTAAGTTCTGATAAAAGTGAGAGAATTACCAAGTGAATATATAATTTATAGACTGGTAAGTTTAATAAAATATTAGTTTACATCATGAGAATTAGTGAGTTCTGTTATGTCAGGGAGGACACTATTCAAAAAGATAGTACATTATTAGATTTATTTCATATTTATTCTCTGCAATATTAAGTTCATTTACTATATATAAGTACCTGATTTCAGGTTCATTCCCATTGTATGGCATCTTGGGCAAGAAATATTTTCTAATAGCATCCCAAACTGACATTAGTCAGTTTTCATTACACTGGTCAGTTTTCATTATAAGTAAATTTGGTAAAGAGAAGCCCGTGTGTGTGTGTGTGTGTGTGCGTATGTGTGTGTGTGGGTGTGGGTGTGTGCATGTGATGTTTGCGATGCTTTTGTTGATGACTTTCTATTTGATAATTGATACTGGATTGTTTACATCCATATACCTAGCAGTTCAACATAAAGTTACTGGTAGAATTATTACCCAACTTAAAGTCAAGTACTAGGCTTCATTTCATCGACTAAATTTCCAAGGTGATAGTTGAATATTGTTACTGTTCAATGACTGAAACTTGAAAAAGAATATCTGTGTGTGTGTGTGTGTGTGTGTGTGTGTGTGTGTGCACGCATGTCTATCCCAGAGAGTGCCAAGTTAAAAAGAGGCTTTGTCCAGCCATGCAGAATATAGTATACATATGGGGTCTAATCAAAAAATTGGAACTGGTACAGCTATAACTCAATCAATTTGGCATTTAATCTCATTTGAAGCAATCCCCTTCTGAAGCTACACAGTTTATCCAGCATCATTTTCATTGACGGAAGCATTCCTGAAACTCCTTTTTAGGACAGCAAGCAGCTGTCTCATCATATTCACCTGGATTTCCTCAACATCTTGGAATATATTAAGTGTCTTCCACAGTTGAAAACTGAGCCTTGATTTCAGGGTCATGGCCATAGATCTACAATTTGTCACTTGTTATGACCATTTTCAAAAAGTTTGCATCTTCCTCAACGGCATCAAAAGAAGACCCTGCACAGTTGCAACCTAATCTTCGTTTTGAGACAACCACACTCTACACACTTTACTTCCAATAAACAACAGAAGTCAACAAGAATGTTATAACTCAGTGTGCATACATGACCATGTTCAAGATTGATCTGTACCAAGTAGCTTCATTCTGCATACTTTAGCTCATTACCATCACAACGATCTCAATGCTCTTCTAATCAGACCTTGCATATGTTTGTGTGTGTGTGTGTGTGTGTGCATGTATTTGTATATTTTAAATAATACAGTTATAGTGACTTACATTTACGATATTTCAGTGATCATTGCAAGTCCTTAGCTGGTGCAAACCTGGTGTGCATAGAACCAGCAGGTTACCTGTGTTTTTGTTTCGTGTGTTTTGAAACCAATTGATGGTGCTATGTTGAATAGAATTGCACCAGCTGAAGACCTGCAAAAATCATTGAATTGTTGACACAGAAACTTAGTCTTGTATGTATGCCTCCATACCTATATCATTTACTAATTATACAGCATTCCCAACAATATTGTCATCATATGTAGTTTATTGTTCTCTCTCTCTATCTCTCTCTCTCTATCTCTCTCTCTCTCTCTCTCTCTCTCTCACTCTCTCTCTCTCACTCTCTCTCCCATATGTATATATGCATGTGATAGAACTGTATAAAAATTTTTTGAATGTAGAAAGTTTTTAAAACTAAACTATCTTTTTGAAATATATATATACAATATATATATATATATATATATATATATATATATATATATATATACCAGAGTAAGCACATAAATGCAGCTTTATTAA